>NW_020951391.1:3375879-3590802 GCF_900497805.2 Vombatus ursinus | reverse complement strand
CACACACACACACACACACACACACACACACACACACACACACACACCAAGGTTTGAATGCTTAGGCACTAATTCACTGAGATACTAAGCAAAGCTGAACCACAACATCATAGAATTTCAGAACAAGAAGGGATCTCAGAGACCATTTACTAGATGGTTACCCACGCCTGACCAATGGTCATCCAGCCTTTGCTTACAGGCTTCCAAGGTGGGGGAAGCCACCAGCTCTGGAAGCTATCTGTTCCACTTTGTGATACCTCTAATTGTTTAGAAGGTTTCCTTTCCATCCAGATTAAATAGGTCTCTTTTTAATCTTCCACCCTGTTTTTTATTAGTTCTGCCCTCAGGGGACAAAGAAAATCACTGTAATCTCTCTTCTACATGACAGAGTTTCAAATATTTGAAGGCAACTATCTGATGTCCTCTCCTAGTGCCCTATCATTTCCAGGAGCTGGCCTTTGGTACTCAAAGATGTAGGAGACAACTAGGTGGCACAGTGCACAATGTACTAGGCCTGAAGTCAGGAAGACCTGAGTTCAAATCTGGTCTCAGACACATACTAACTGGGTGACCCTGGGCAAGTCACTTAACCTTGTTTGCCTCAGTTTCTTCATGTGTAAAAATGAGCTGGAGAAGGACCACTCCAGTATTGTTACTAAGAAAACCCAAAATGGGGTCATGAAGAGTCAGGCGCAACCGAAAAGACTGAACAACAAATGAAAACTCAAAGATGCAGGGGAAGTTCTGTCAGGCCCTGCCAAGCCGGGAAGACTTCTGCTACTGGACTAGTATGTGATGAACTGTGTCGGAAGGAGCCACCTCACCCAGTTCAAAGAAGCTCACCAACCAGAACACTGGCCATGCCACGATGGGGGAATCTTTTTCACCATGTTGTTGTTTCAGTCGTTTTTCAGGCGTGTCCGACTCTTCATGACCCCATCAGGGGTTCTCTTGACAGAGATACTGGAGTGGTTTGCCATTTCCTTCTCTAGCTCATTTTACACATAAGGAAACTGAGGTAAACAGAGTTTAATGACTTGCCCAGGGTCATGCAGCTACTAAGCGTCCAAGGCCAGATTTGAACTCAGGAAGATGAGTCTTCCTGACTCCAGGCCTGACGTTCTATCCACTGTGCCACCACACTGCCCTTTTTTGACCACAAAAACCATCTAAGACACAGAATGGTCATGATTTGTTCTGGTCAAAGAAATGCTCACCCTGATTCCTACACCAGTGAAATTGAGACAACGGGAGAACAGCATGGCAGAGTGGATACAATACTGGATTTTGGAAAAGCCCAGGTTCTCATCATGCCTCATACACTTACTAGCTATATGACCCTGGACAAATCACTTAAAAATCTGTGCCTCCTTTTCCCTATCTGTGAAATGGAAAAACAACAGCATCTAGCTTATAGTGTTGTTTGTTGCAAGGACAAAATGAGATGATACATGATCATGAAAGAGGATACATTTTGCAAACCTTAAAATGCTATATAAATATGAGCTACTATTTTTATAAAAGTATAAAACATAATTCTAGTAGAACTTGGTTTGGTTTTCAGTTTGGTTTTGTTTTTTCTGCAAACCAGTGGTCACAAATACCACCATGGCTTCTCAGAGGAGGTGGGTTGTGAGCTGAGCCTTGATGGATGAATAGATTTAGATAGTTAGAAAAGACGGAAGAAAAGCACAAGGGAAAAGAATGAATATGTAATGGGAAATGTCTGGTTTCAACAGAATAAACAAGTAAAGGGAGATAAAGCTCACCACTCAGTTATTGTTTAATTGACAAATACATTGTTATTCATCTTTAAACTATTATTAGTGTTAATGAATAACTTAATGAAGATGGCAAAGTGCCAGATTTCCCAAACACTGTTGGAAGACAGTCTTTTGTCCACTAAATCTAAGTTTTCATTAATCTGGTTGCTCCTTAATGTCAAATCCACATATCAGGGTTGAAGTAAATAACCTAAAATGCAAGTTCAAATAGAAACAGATCCCTACAGGTTGGATATTTAGAAAATCACAAAATAGCATTATCTATGTAGTGCTATATTTTTATTTAGTCTTGTTAACCATTTTCCAATTATATTTTAATCTGGTTTGGCAGAACTTTTGTGGGGCCTGGTGCTGTGAGTTTCACATCTCTGACCTAAAATACACCCTAGAAACAAGACACTTCAGAAAAGACACAATTACACAAAACCCCAAACATTTGGGTGAAGACAAGAGACAAGATCCTGGGTCTAACTAACAAGCTGACCATCATCCCAGCTTTTCTTTACCCCTCAGTTTATCCAATTGATCAAAGGAAGTCATCACATTCCTCCCAAGAGCATTTTGTCATATGTGAAAAGACATTGGCTGGAGCCACTTAATTCCACCTGAGGAGATAAAATATGAGAAGGGATTGCACTTCAAGTAATGAATGGCCTAGGACATAGAGTAAAAATCGAAAAAATAAAATAAAATCAGAAAAGAACACCAGCCTGAATTTGTCATGACACAGTTAAGCCTGCAGATATCCAGGAAGACAAAGGCTGAAAAACCTCTCCAGCATCTCTTCTCAACATCAAGTCAAACTAAGACCTTACTGGTGATCTAAGTCAGATGGATCCAAAGAAAATGTAAAACTTGTCACATCAAAAATTTAATTGTGTTCTCTTTATCTCTTCAGGTCCACAGGCTTAACTCTGTACTTTTTTGGTAATGGAATAAAATCTTTACATAATACAGTAAAGCTGAATAAAAAATAAGCTGAACCCTGAAAATTATAGAAAAAACTTCTTACACAATAGCACTCAATTTTAAATGGTGCCTACTACTCAGAATCACAGAATCTGAAAGTTGGAAAGGACCTTGCTGGCCACCTAGCCCAATTCATCCACCAAAAGCATTCCCCCTAAACTATAATAAAGAAGTCATTATCCAGCCTCAACACCAGAGGCTTGATCATTGAGAAGAGGAACTGTCTTACTTTTCTATTTATTGCCCTAGCATTTAGTATGGTGCTTGGCTCATCGTTAATGCTTTTTTCATTCATAATTAATACAATCATTGTTTTACATAGACTTAACCACACAAACACCGATGGCGTGGATAGGCAGACATGCAAGGAGAGGTTGTGACTTGCATCGCCGGAGGGCACAACTACATCAATTAAATCAACAGTCAACTGAAGTATTTCAGTTCTATTTTAATGTAGTTTTTTCTAATCAGAATCTTCCTATAAAGTTCTTCAGCTCTACCCTCCTGGTCTCTTCTACTCACCACTGCTAGACTCATCTCCTGAAGTAATGATTCTGATCATGTTTCACATAAATATCCATCACTTCATTTCTTAGAAACCTTCAAAGACTCCACATTGCCTACTGAATAAATTCCAGATTTTCCAACCCAGAATTCATCAAGGGCCTCCACAATTTTGGTTCCTACCTGCTTATGTTTCCAGTTTTATTTCCTATTACGCTCCTTTACATTTCTCTATGGTCTTAACTGACTCGATCATGTACTCCGCATTTTTTTTTGCTTCTAATTATTTTCCTAAAATACCCTCTTCCTTCTTTCCTCCCCTGTCACCTGGCTTATTGAAATCTTATCCATTCATCAAGGCTCAGCTCAAATATCACCTGAGAAATCTTTGTGGATCCCTTCCACCAGAATCTTGTTGTTCTTTCTGTGACTTCTGAGAGGACTACATTCATACTTCTCTTATACATTTCTCATATTCCACTTTGCAGTATACTTATTTGACTATATGTTTTATGTACCGTGTTGTTATTTGCTTGCTTTTCAATCATATCTGGTATTTCATGACCCCATTTGGGGTTTTGTTGGCAAAGATACTGGAGTGGTTTGCTATTTCCTCCTCCAGCTCATTTTACAGATGAGGAAACTGAGGCAAACAGGGTTAAGTGACATGCCCGGGGTCACACAGCTAGTAAGTATCTGAGGTCAGAGTTGAACTCAGGAGGATGAATCTTCCTGACTCCAGGCCCAACACTCTATCCATTGTGCCACCTAGGTGCCCTAAATAGATGTGTGACTCTTCATGACTCCATGTGGGATTTCCTTGGCAAAGATACTGGAGTGGTTTGTCATCTCTAAACTTCAGGGCAAAAACCATACCTCTGTACATCTTCCAGGAGGAGGCAACATGGAGCATTAGATAGACCACTGGATTTGAGTGAGGAAGACCTGAATTTGAAGCCTGCCTCCTACACTTGCTGTGTTACCCTGGGTAAGTCATTTAACCTTACTCAGTTTCCTCACCTGTTAATCGGATAATAATAGTATCAACCTTACAGGGTTTTGTGAGGATAAAATACATAAAGCCCTTTGCAAACCTTAAAGTGCTACATAAATGTTAGCCATTAATTACTTGGCACAGTTCCCTTAAACATATTGGATACTCAATAACTGTTTATTAATTTTAATAAGTTATTAAAAATTAGAATTAAATGTTATAAAGGGACCTTGGAAGTCTGCTAACCTGACCTCCTACAAAAAGTACAAGTCCTTTCTATATCAGAAAGATAGCCAAACAGAGCAATAATAAAGACTTGGAGGTTTTTTAACCTGTTAAGAAAAATTAAGCTAGTATTCATATTTAATAACTTGCATTCCCTGTTCTCTGGCAATAATCTTTAAAAAGGAGGAATTAACTTCAAGAACTATTAATAAGTTACATAGAAAATAACATTTTACCTGTTCATATGCCCAGAATTTAACAGCTGTCTCAGGAGCAATTTTAATAACATTCACACCATTTCCTCTCCAAAGGGACCGGATGCCTCCTTCTTTCACCATCTGCTTAAATCCACCAACTAGGTTCATTTTGTTTGACTTTGAACCATGAACCTAAAAATGAAAAGAAAAGGTTTTCATTTAAAACTTGCATGAAGGTTACTTTTCTGAAGCATTTGTATATAAAACCCTTTATTTTCACTATGGTTTATAATCTCAAGGCAATAATGAGAGGTCCAGAGATGGGGGACTATACGGATCAAAAGAATTTAAGAAAGATGAAAAAGGCAAAGGCTGAGAGATGACATAATTTAAATCTATAAAATAACTGAAATACAGACTTATCCACCAAACCTTGAAATATTAAGGCAAAGGAACAACTTTCAAATTTTGAGATCCTTATATTTAGGAAAATAAAAGATGTGTGTGTGATACTGATGCTTGGATCATTGTATTACCGAGAATAGATAAGTTATTCTGTCATACAATGTTGCTGTTACTGTGTACAAAGTTCTCCTGCTTCTGCTCACTTCACTTTGCATCAGGTCATGTAGGTCTTTCCAGGTTTTTCTGAAAGCATCCTGCTCATCATTTCTTGTAGCAATAAATATATATATATATACACATATATTATACATAATATATATTATAGCTATATATATATATAGCTAATAGCTATATATATATATATATATACACACACACATAACATATACACTTGACATTTGCCTTTATATTGAACCAAAATCCGTTTCCCTGTAACTTCCACCCAAATGACAACCCTTAAAATATTTGAGGACAGCTAATGTTTCCTCAAAGCTCTGTAAGATAAGCATGCTCAGCTTCTTAATCTGTCACTCTGAAATAAGGTAAAGAAATATGTAATACATAAGGCAATAGACTAAGTTACTTCCTGTGAATAAATTAAAACTGACAGAGCTTTTATTGCTTCTAGAGTATAAGCTTGTTAAGGGCAGGAATAGCTTCTTATTCATTCTTGAATCTCCTAAATGAATCTAAGAACGTGTGAATTTTCACAAATAGGTCAAATGAACATGAATATCAAATTATGCTGCTAAAATTTTTTGAAAATGTTCTCTCAAAAAGAAAACAATTATTCACATCATTTTAATGAAGAATTTAGAATGAAACATCTGCCTATCCTCGTGACCCATACACTAACCTGCATCATGACCTTCAGTCGATCTAAAGGCGCTGTACTTGTACGTGAGACAGCCCCAGCGATCCCTCCTGCCAAGAGCTGTCTCCACCACTGGCCAGACCTCTTTTCTTCTTCTGTGAACTCATCTGGAATAGATAAGCTGTCTCCTATATCAATCCCCTGTTTAAAATGGATAGAAAAGTTTCATTATAATATAATTTTAGATCATTTGAAATCAAGTATTTTTAGCTATTTGTAAGAGCCAAGTATTATTTCACCTATTTTATCTACACAATTAAGATCAACCTCTTTTTCTAGATAATAAAGAGGGGAGCATAAATTGTTTTAAATAATCTATTTACAAGTAAAGTACCAGTTCACTTGAAGTTGACACAAGCAGCAATTATAAATGCCGTTCAGCCAAAAAACGTGGATGTTATTGTCTTTAAATAATCGTTGTTCTCAATGACCATTTTGAGCATAAATATAGGCCAAAAATATTTTACTATGTTTAGAAAGATATAGTATACTACTGTACTATATCAATCAGCATATTTTAAATTGGAATAATTTTGATAATACCAGAATTATACAAAACATCTAACAAAGGGTTACCACTTCCACTAAAAGATCACAAATAAGAAGGAACCCAGCAATTACCAAAGCAACCCAAGTGGGCCAATGTAGTAAAAATTATAGTGGAAGGTAAATCTTTATTTTCAGCTTCAGGTAAAGGAAGACAGTGGTCATTTTTGTTGGGGGGGGGAGGCACAATCAGAGTTAAGTGATTAACTCTGAATTATTAAGTGAATTATTAAGTGAATTAAGGTTAAGTAACTCTAACCCAGGGTCACACAGCTAGTAAGTATCCTCCTGAGTCCATTGCTTTATCCACTGCACCACCTAGCAGCTCCTAGTGGTCATCTTATTTATCATTTCCATGTATCTCCCACTGTTGCATAGTAGACTTGGAACCCAAAAGACCTAGCTTCAAATTCTACCTCTGACACTGATTTACTAAGCAAATAACTTCACTCCTATGTACCTCCTTCAACTTAACCAAATCATAGATGGGCTACAATCTTTGTTGCTGGAGGGAGTTCCCATACTGAGAGTAGCCTATATGGATAAAATCACAGATCCTTCTGATAACTGTTTCTCACTTAGGTAAGTAATATGAGGGCTTCCATACATATCCTCAAATAAAAAATTCATACTAGTAACTCAACCTTCTAATGACTTGAATAATTATTAAATATATTAATAGATTGGTTATTTCACTAATGTGGATACTTCTCCACTGGATGCATATCACAATCCTTCTAATACCTTAGTACGTGGTATTCCTGAGTGAATGAGGCTGAAAATCCCATCAATTTTTAGTCAACCTAATGATGAACCTCTCTGAACTTAACCAGGCTAGTCCCTGGATGACAATTAGAGAGGTCATTACCACACCTACACTTGGAAGTCTTTCTAGAATCCATCAGTGTATATACTTCACTAACATAGCCTGGCATCACCTCTCTGCCACAATGGGGCAGCACAAAAGGACTTTACTGGAGAAATATTAATAGTAATTCATAATAATGACTCACATTTCTATAGCATTTGATGATTTACCAAAAATTTTCTTTACAAGTCTTAAGGTTTGCAAGATGGGTTTAGAGTCAGAAATTTAGAGTATGAGTTCTGGATCTCAAAACTGCTCAACAATTCCAGGATCTTAGACAAATCTCTTAATATCTCTGAGCCTTAATTTCCTCATCTGTAAAATGGGGATAACAACACTTGAACTATCTACAGAGTGCACAATAACTACAGAGTTATTATAACCGTAGGTCACATTTAAATAATACTTTACAATTTACACTTTTCCCCCAACAACCCATGAGGATGATGGCAACAGTACTATGTATGTGTATATACACACTTGCACATATAGATACACATATATGTATATGTGTGTGTGCGTATAAATCATTTGACCCTGAAAACAAGCTTAAGTTAGGTACTAGGTACTACAGGTCTGATTCCTCACTTTACAGAGATGAGAGGAATTGTAACAGATAGAGAACCAACCTCAGAGTCAAAAAGCCCTGGGTTCAAGTCCTTCCTCTGACATGTAGTGACTATGTGGCCCTGATTAGCCACTTAAACTAATTTCCAAGACTCTCTGTTGTAGAACAGTTGCAGGTTTACATTTTGTTGTTTTTCAGTCATGTCTGATTCTGTAATATGTTCACCATGTGTGTTCTCAGGGATCTCATGACCAATGTAAGTACAATACTCACTTTGGTTAGATAAATGCTCAGAAGTTGCAAGAGGTGCCCTCTGCTGAAGAGTGGTCTCATCTGAAGCCTGCAGGTAGCAACTGAGCTGTAGGGAGGTATGGCAAGATCCTTGCACTCCAGGAAATTGAGATCAGGTAAGATAAGTAAAGCATGGTATCCCTAGAGCTTTTTGTTGTGAAGTTGTTTTCAGCCTAGTCTGACTGCTTATGACCCCATTTGGAGTTTTCTTGGCAAAGATACTGGAGTCATTTGCCATTTCCTTCTCCAACACATTCTACAGATGAGGAAACTGAGGCAAACAGGGATAAGTGACTTGCCCAGGGTCACAGAGTGTTAAGGGGGCCCCTGAACTTGTCTTCTTGAGTTGCCATCTTTTCCAGACACACTGGACCCAGAATATACAGGAAGTCCTGAATATGTCAAGGAAGAAACAGCCCCCAGCCCTGCCTTGAGTTGATATAATTTATTTGCACCCAAACTGGACTCCCTGTGTGTTTTTAACAACTGGTGAATGTCTAAAGTCAGATTTGAACTCACAAAGGTGAGTCTTCCTGACTCCCAGCCCTTTGTTCTATCTACTGCACCACCTAGCTGCCCACCAGATTTCAATGGAGGGAATTTCCTCACCAGGAATTTCTCATGTGAATGAAATCACAGGATGAAACAAAAAAAGATGGAAAAACAGAAACTCAGAAAGGTTGAGTTCCCTCTGGGCATATATTTAGTGCTAGAGTTAGGTTTCAAATTCAGGTCTCCTGATTCCTCAAGTTCAGTACTCTTTTCACTATGCTACACTATCTTTTGATTTGTAATATAGAAAAGCTGAAAATATATGAATAATTCTGAAGTCCCTCACACAGATGTAGCCCTTGACTTATATACACAAGTGACTCTGACCTATAGAACTCATTCAGTAGAAGAGGAATCTTTTTTTAATCTAATTTATTGACATCTGTTAACAGTTATAGAAAACTGACTCATCTGAAAATTCTTGCCAACCTCCATTTTGTTTCAAGTTAGCTGATCAAAATTTCAGAAAATATTCATTGTCCTATATTTAGACCTCTACGTCTTCTGTGTTACAGAGATTACTTGGCTGACACTCTAACTATGGATGTATCATCCTGCACTTCCCTGGGGCAGTCCAGAGTATAAGGGATAAGCTTGAATTAACTGAATAGCTGAATCTCCTGTCACCTGGCTCTCGGGAAGAGGAAGGCCTTGGCCAGAGTCTGTTAGGCTAAGAAACAAACAGCTCACCAAAGTGAATGTGGTCCACTTCTAGGTGCTGGGTAAGAAGGAACAGGAAATGGAGAAAGGAAATGACTCATCAGTACACTGAACATAGGTTAAAAAAAAAAAAAAAAAGATTAATTCACAGACTTGTGCATCAAAAGCACAGCAGAGTCCAGTTTGGAGGCCTCCCAAATCCCAGAGAAGGACGTAGGTGAAATCTGTTTCCAGACACTAAAGAGTAAATCAACGATGAGAACAAAGATAGCAAGATCAAGGGGCTGAGATTACAGAGTCTCTAGCTTTAGGATACCATTCTTTACTTATCTTGCCCAATCTCCTGAACTTCCTGGAGGGCAAAGAGCTCACCCTGACACCCCTGACAGCTCAGCAAACCACAGCCGCTACCTGCGGGCTACAAATGACACTACTTTTCAGAAATGGGCACCTCTTGCAACTTCCAAGGGTTTTTTCAACCAAACGGGGTATTATTGTACTTACATTAGTCATGTAGCCTTAGCGATCCCTGAGAATACAACCAACAAATTACAGAATCATGAAGTTAGAAGGGGCCATAGAAGTTCACAGAATCATTCAATTTTACCTTAGGTAATACATGAATACCCTCTACAATATTCCTGACAAATGGCAACCCAACCTCAGCCTGCAGCCTCACCGCTGTACTTAAGACCAAGTCATTAAAAAAAAAAAAGAGCAAAAATCCAGCTTTCCTTACAGAATGTTTCCAGAAGTGAACTATTTCCTCAATGTTTTCAGCAGGATTAAGTAAAAAGTAGTCCCTCCATTCATTCCAGTCAACCGACATCGTCCCATCAGCATCAATGCTGAAAACAAAAAAGAGTGTAAGCCGATATAAACCAAGAGTCACAAATCAAATTAGAATAATTGATCAGTCCAGAGTAATAATATGTCCTTCTAACTCATTTTCAGTGGCTGCTTCTGTTGGTCTTTACCCTCAATCCATTGCAGTCTAACACTTGTGAATATTTCCATTCTCAAATATTGCTATGCTGATCTCTCCAAATTCAGGATGATTACATATACTTTACCCTTTTAAATAATGGACATGAAAAGGACTTTTGATGTGAACAGGATCCAGTATTCACTTAAAAGAGAACCACTAAGAATCACAGGATCACTAATTTAGATCTAGAAGCAGGGATGTGCTGGAACCAGCTTGAACCAGCTGAGAACCAAATTTTCAGTGTGAACATTTACACCTCAGAAATCAGTAAGTGGTCCAAATCATTGCTTGATTTATCATTTGATTGCCTAGATGTAAGAAAATGATGCAGAAAAAGTTAACAATGCAGGTTAAATGTAAAAGTGTGTTGTGAGTACATATTGTTTCCAGAGAATCAGCTGTTAAAGACTACCAGCACACCCCTGAATGAATGATGAATCCTTTGAAATCAACAAGGTTCTTAACTCTTTTTGTGCTATGAACCCCTTTGGCAGGCTGGTGTGAAATCTATACACCTCTTCTCAGAATGTTTTTCAATGCATAAAATAAAATAATTGGGATTACCAAGAAAACAGATTATATTGAAAATCAGTTAACAAAAACAAGTTCATGGACCCCAGGTTAAGAATCCCTGATAAAGTTAGTACAGTCCTCTCATTTTACAGCAATAGTAACTGAGGCATAAAGAGGTTAAAGAACTTGCCCAGAGTCAGAAAGAAGAATGAGCAGAGCAAAAATTTGAACTTAGGTCCCAAGATTTTAAATCTGACAACAAATCAGACCATTTCTCCAATTTCTGGATAAAACGGCAAATGGAAGATAAGCAGGAAAAACACAGTACCTTTAAAAGAGAGTTTCTCAAATTACTAATATCAAAATACAAATTCTACCATACTAGTAAAATTACTACCGGAGAAGTTATCATTATAAATCTCCTTCACTGGTAATTAATGGCCATCTACATTGCCATACTCGGATCCCTACTTAACTAGTCCTCTAATACAAATTCTTACACTAAGATTGGGCACATGTTGAGAAAACCATATTCTGGTCCTGGCAGAACTGTCTAATTTTATCAGCAGTGGTTTCTGGTATATTCCTTGCCATACCTGTTGGTGGTGAGGGGAGAGAGAATCAGCCATGAACTTGGAGAACAACCAAGTCTCTGCTTTCAGTCTATTAAGATATAGCTTGCTGACTGAATTCCACTAAGAGTATTCTAATCACTGATCAGGGCATGAAACTGAACTTGGCTATGTCATCAAAGCATAAAGCATGGCAGGACCTACCAAAGAAAGGTCTCACGTATGGACCTAGTGATGCTATCTGTTGGCCATGCATAGAGAGGCTCACCATTAGAAGACTGGCCAAAGGAGGGACTCTTAACCTGAGGCAATTTTTTACTGTATTTTGATAACTGTATTTCAACATAATTAGCTTCCTTTGTAATCTCAGGTATTTTATTTTATGTATTTAAAGATATTATTCTGAGAAGACAGTGCCATAGGCTCTGCTAGACTCCAAAAGGGGTTCATGACATGAATAAAGTGAGACCCCCTGAGCTCAAGGCATAGTTTTTTCTCTGGGGATTCTTTGTTTTGTCTTTATAATGATGTTGCAAGTTCTTACTTCTCATACCTTCAAATAAGATTTTCAGTTTCTCTACTTATTCTTGGTGGGGAGGGGTAGTAATTATTATTTAAATTAATAGAGTTATAATAGCTTTAATTGAGGTGTCACAGTGGAGTGAATAGAGAGTCAGGCTTACAGACAGGAACATCTGGGTTCAGGTCCCAGCTCAGACACATAAAGACTGGTTATATGCCGCTGGGTAAGTCATTTAACTTCTCTGGGCTCTATACAGCTAAGACCTATACCACAGAGGGGGTTTCCTCACCCAAGAGCTCCCTAAGCTAGTGAAATCACGGGTCTGGTCCCTGTAGCTATCCTTTAATATCTTGGTTAATTACTTCAACCACAGCAATTCACCCTCCAATAGAAGGCACACATAGGCAGTAACCTGTATTGGCAGAGGAAGTATCTACACCAGTGATATTACAGACATTTGGAAGTATCAAAGTATCATTCACCATAGAATTGCTTTGCAAGAAGTCATATTTCTCTTCTAGAGAAAAGAGGGAGCTCTAAGCTAAATAGCACTATCCTCTGCCTACCTTTGGGTGTTGGTCCCACTTTCCCATAAGAGATACAAAGGGACAGAGATTTTCTTTTCAATAATCCTCAACCAACATTTTAAAAACCTTTTAGGAACCACGAGTCAATTGACCAACAGCAATTATTGAGCACCATCTGTAAGCTGGTGCCTGATAATCAGCATGACCACCATCAGGTGATGCCTATTATGCATAACAAATTGGGAGAGCCAATGAGGTGGTTACAAAAAGGAGTAAAAGACAAAATACCCACTTTTAAGAAATTGATTATCCAAAAGACAGGAAGACAAAGACAAATTAAAATCCTGGGAGCAAAAACTATGGCAATTTAGTATAGTAAAAAGAGCACTGGAACTGGAGTCAGAAAACCTGGTTCAAATCCTGACTCTGATTCTTACTACCTCAGTGACCTTGAACAAGGTTGTAATAAAAAATAGATATTTTAAAATTATTAAATATTTAATAAAGGTACGTTTTGTTATAAAGCAGATAATGATATATAATAGCAAATTTTCATTTGAAATTCTTGGCTACTATGAAAGTGTATAGGGTGGTTTAAAGATGTAGTTTCAACATATTAATGATGAGTCAACTATCAGGTATTTGATGTATGTCTGAAGCCCCAAAATACAGGTAATTTTAATTTATAAGTAAAGGGTAAATGAAATGTTAACTGTTAGGGAAGCATAAGAAAAGATATTAAAACCTTAAATTATGGTTAGTGAAATTTTGCTTTTTAAGATAAACATTCCTGAGGCTGTTATTTATTATTTTGAGCTTTGATTACCAAGATGGCTATCTGAATTATCATGAAACCAACAGTAAAAAAAAAAAAAATATGGCATGTTCTGCAATCTGGGAACTGCTAAAGGTGTATGTCTGTGCCTGGGAAAAGTTTTGGGGACAACTTGGGCACGGCCTAGATAGGATCCTCTTGACTATTTCCCCATTGTGGTATTTCTTTTTTGCAAAGGAAATTTCCCCACTTGATTAATCCTGACCATTGCTTTTAACACCCTGTGACTACATGATTGGCTGTCAGATGAATGCCTGGAATCAAACAGAGCTAAGGGAGTTTTCCCCCTGTTATGATATATGACACTGTTATAACTATTTCCCTCCTTTTCCTTTTATAGCAAATTTCTATAATCAAGAAGTTTTGTAAGTACAATACTAACTCTATTGATACTGGACATCTCTGAGTTACTATGATAGGGTCAAGTATGAACATCCTACAATTTTAACCTGTATTTGTGGCCAAATTATGATATAGGGATGATATCCTCCTAAGGGGAAAATGATTAGACACAGTAATAAGACAAAGATGTAATGTAAAAGTTTTCTAAATAAATGAATAGAAAATTTTGAGAAAACAACAGGATCATATGATTGGCTTCCAAATTTATCTATTATGGGGGGGCGGAGCCAAGATGGCAGAGTAAAAGTAGTGACTTGCTTGAGTTCTCCCCCAAACCCCTCCAAATACCTATAAAAAATGACTCTAAACAAATTCTAAAGCAGCAGAACCCACAAAAGACAGAGTGAAACAAATTTACAGCCCAAGACAGTCTGGATGGTTGGCTGGAAAGATATGTCACACCAAGCAGGGAGAGGAGCACAGTTCAGTGTGGGCGCATAGGCAAGGCAGGCCTCAGAGGACAGAATAGCAGGCAGCAGTAGCAGTTTCCAGACTTCTCAACCCACTAACACCAAACACAGCTTAGAAGGTCAGTAGGAAAAGTCTGTGACCTTGGTGAGAAAGAGAAGCACAGGGTCCCAGCCCCAGTTCCTGCATGTGTCCCAGGGTGGTGACTGCTTCCAGAGCTTACTGGTGCAGGATCCTCTTGTTTTGCCCATGCTTGGATCTGGGTCACAGTTCTAGGTGGCAGTCCTGGGGCGAGGAGGAGCACTGGTGTGGTACAGCTTATAATGGTGGTGGAGAGGAAATCCTCCTCATAGTTCCAAGGCAGAAAAGAGTGCTTGTGGTCACTCATAGACCAGAGCACAGGCCAGGAAAGGAGTAAACACCTCGCCCCTTATCATACCACCTTGGAAGAACTGAAAATTTACAGGTCCGTAGAAGTATCTCTGAAAACAACTGCACAAAACCCCTGAAGCTTGGGACAGTGCATTCTCCACAATGGAAGCAGACCCCTACCTTAACAAAGAGTTTAAAACTCAAGTAATTAGCTGGGATCATAAATAAAACAAAGGTCCAAAAACAGTCAGACCATAGAATCTTTCTTTGGTAACAAAGAAGATCAAAACCAAATTTATCTATTATGAAAATTCAAGCTTTGAGTATGTTTTAGTAATAAGTTCTCAAAATTGTATTAAAGATTTTACACATAGATTGTATTGATAATGGTAAATAAAGTGAAATTATTTTCCCATTTTTAAGGTATCTGTCTGATAATCTCAAAAGGCAGAAGAGTTCATTTTGCAGTTGGACCCTCATAAATTTTTAAAAGATTCTTTTATCAGTTATAGCATTTAATAAGGATAGAAATAGCAAATGGCATATAAATTGAAATTCTCTGAAGTTTCAAAATTGGAGAACCAATTTTAGGTGATTGTACTAAATTATATTAAGTCAGAATTACCTAGGAATCTCTATTTTTGGAACCAGAGAAGCAGAGCCCCCTTTAGAGCTGTCCTGAAAATAAGCATTTTGTCAAAGAAAAGGGACCAGATAACTACATCTGGCACTCAAAATGTGCTAATTAAATGGACATTGAGAATTGATTACTAGGATACAAGGAGACTTGATGTCAATTAACATTGGTGATAACTGTTGTATTGCTTTGGTCTTTTGTTTTAAAATGTTTATGTTTAAGTTTTCTTGGTTACCTTGGTGACATGTAAATCTCCCTTTTCAGAGCAAGTCTTCTGTGAGACTTCTAAATAGTTTGATCTGTACCTGACTTCATGGAATTATGCAATTATGAGAATTGTGGAAAAAAAAAACTTTATTGTATTGTTTGAACTTAGCCCTGCATGGCTGGGAAACTGGATCATTTCTATGTGCTGTTTAGAGATTCTTAAATCATAACAACTATGTTATGCTGACCAGAAACTCAGATCCAAAGACTGATACAAGGAGTTTTCTCACAACTATCAACCCATATGTCTTCTAAGGGCCCCTACCAGGGCCTTCTGACTACTCCCACAGCTGCCAACTTGTGGGTGTGTACGTCCCTGCTCCTGACTGGATGGCAGAACCCTCTGGGGTCCTCAGGGTTTGTTTGGTACAGACCCAGAAGCAGCCAACACCCAGACAAGATAGCTGTCCCAAGATTCTGGACGAGGGCTGAGTAAACTGTTCTAGGTTTGTTTTTTTTTTCCCCTCTTCCCTTTTGTTATATGCCTAACCACCAACGCCCTGATTCAAGTGTGTGTTGGCATTTTCTCCTTCTACATTCTTACCCCCCACTTTTTCTGCTTGCAAGCAAACAATGGCTAGCAATCATACCTGGCACACGCTTCCTGGATAGATCCCCTAAAGAAACTAACCCCCTTGGCAAAATCTCATCCAGGCTCAACTGGCCTCTCTTGGTATCTTGCCTTATACCTGCCTCTCCTTTATTGGTCAGAAAGGGAAGGGATCCCCCTTTGGGAAAAAGGGGGAAATGTCAAGATATTAGGAGATACCCTGTTTTCCAGAACTAAGACCCAGCAAGTTGTGCCCCGAGCTTGGCATAACAACAATCCTTTGCGCTCACCTTCTTTATGATCTCAGCCACAGCAAAATCCCAGAGTTGTTTCTGATCACAAAAACTTGCTATGAATCAGACTTGTCACATTGTTGCTGTTACCCTCATTGTCAGGGCTACAGCTCACTGCATACCCATAGGTATAGGGGCAGCTAGGTGGCACAGTGGATAGAGCACTGGCCCTGGATTCATAAGGACCTGAGTTCAAATCTGGCCTCAGACACATAACAATTACTAGCTATGTGACCCTGGGCAAGTCACTTAACCCCATTGCCTAACCAAAAAAAACAAAAACAAACAAAAATAACCATAGGTATAAGTATTAAGATCTCCCCACACTGCCTCAGGGGCCCTCCACTAGGGATGGGCCCCCAGCGCACATGTCCTTGCTTGAAAGTCATTTCCCTCACATTGAAATTAAATTTCTGTTTGATTCCTGACTCTCCCGTCTCTGGTCTGCTCTGTTTGGCTCTGGTCACCCACAGGTTACAGATCAGTCCAGTCCGAACTACATTTAAAATTCTTTTGACACTTCTCTAGGCTTCAGTTTCCTCATTTATAAAATTATAGAGTGGAAAAGATGGCCTCTGAGGCCCCTTGCAGCTCTAAGTCTATGATCCCCTGAAAAAAATACATAAGCCAAAGGAGGAAGGAAAAAGAAATGGAACAGAGGCACAACCAGAGGAACAGATGATGTGAGAATCCATTTTTAAAAGTCCACGTTTGCAGCTTTTGGGCTCTAGAATGTGATAGCAAACTGAAAACTAAGATTACATCATAATAAAGAATAAGGGCTCACCTTTGAAGAATCTTCTTCGCTTGTCGTTCAGAAATATCTATTCCTAGGATCTTCAGAGACTGAACAACTTCTGAAGCTTCAACTTTTCCTTTAAGAAAGAATTCACCAATTGAAACACACTGAAGTAAAAAAAATTGTAAAATATTACAATATTCTAGAAATCTACCAGTTCAACAATAGGTCCTTCACCAGTCCTACATACAAAGAACAGAGACTAAATTTCTCATTTGAAACCAAGAGAAGTAAGGACCCTAACTAAATGCCGTTAGAAAAAAATAGGCAACAGTGATCCCTCTATTCATAGTCATATCCTCCAGCAAGTCAACTGATATCCAATTCAATTAAACAAGTATTTATTAGTAGTATTTACTAGTACACTACCGGTGTTTATCACACATATACCTAGCTGGCATTGTGGTAGACACAATGTGGGAATACAAAATAATTATATTCTTCAATATTTTTTCAACAGATATTGACTAGACTAGAATTCCGAACTTTCCATTATATGACTCCATCTTATCTTTCTAGCTTTAGCTTACACAATTCCCTCTGTACTCCAACCCATTTGGATTACTCATCATTCCTCAAGAGTATTCCACACTTCCCCATCTCCACACCTTCATTCACATTATTACCAACAACTAGAATGCCATGTTCCTATCGCTATCTGTTGACATAATGCCACCCCCTCCATGAATTCTTGATTCTACAAATTGGTAATGACTTTAATCCTTCATCTAATTTCAAAGCATGTTAAAATGCTGTTATGTCCTTAGATTCTAATTTAATAGCAATGATAATAGCTGATAATATCTCCAGCATGCTTTAAGGTTCACAAAGCATCTTACAAATATCATCTCCTTTAATCCTTAGAACAACCCATAGATGCTATTTGTGAGAGAGGTTAAGTGACTTGGCCGGTGTCAGACCTGGCTGTGTCTGGAGCAGGATTCCAACTCCAGTTTCCCCGATTCCAAGTCCAGGACTCAACTACACTACCTAGAAACCTCTATTTTGAAAGAATATTTTTTTGTGTACACATCTCATATCTCCTCCTACCAGAATTTAAGCCCTTAAGGGTAACAATAGTTTTTCTCTTTGTATCTCTGCCCTTACCCTGGACAGCACTTTGCAAATTGTTGTTGTTAATGTTCATCCTTCGACTTAAATTTTGTCCAGAGAAAAAACTGATGAATCGGAGTATGTACAGAGTTATTTTACATATATATGTGTGTCTAATGGTGGCCATCTCTAGGGTGGAAGTTGGGGAGGGAAGAAAAAAAGAAATTTACATAATAACTTTGTTGTATATTTAAAAGGAATAGCAGGTTGCACATAGTAAATTTGTAGTTTCATGTGCAATCATCTTTTTTATTTTACTATGTTATGGAAATGCTTGTTTTATTCCATAAATTAAAAATAAAATAATTTTTAAAAAAAATTTTTGTCCTGCATTTAATGGGAGTCAGGAAAACTCAAGTTCAGATCTGACCCTGGATACTTACTAGCTGTGTGACCCTGGACAAGTCATTTAACCTCCATTTGCCTTAATCCACTGGAGAAGGAAATGTCAAACCAATCCAGTATCTTTGCCAAGAAAACCCTTGGGACAGCATGGTCCATGGGGTCACAAAGAGTCAGACATAACCAAATGACTAAACAACAACAAAAATGGTGAGGCAGGTACTGGGCCTACCTCAAAATGAAATTTTGAGTCAATGTAGCACAGTGAGGTAGAACGCTGAATCTAGAATCAGGAAAATCTGGGTTCTAATGCTCCGCCGGG
The DNA here is from genome assembly GCF_900497805.2 of Vombatus ursinus. Lineage (NCBI taxonomy): Eukaryota > Metazoa > Chordata > Mammalia > Diprotodontia > Vombatidae > Vombatus > Vombatus ursinus. The sequence continues at coordinate 3,571,902 of NW_020951391.1, read as the reverse complement.
TACTTACTAGATGTGTGACCCTGGGCAAGTCACTTAAACTCAGCCTCAGGTGGGTGGCCAAATCAAAATCATACTCCTAAGAAATACCTCGCTGCTGGTAAAGCGATAGCTACAGTAATACAAGCAACAGAATCAAAGAGAAACTGGCTCTTTTGAATCAGAGACACTGATATAAATATATTTAGCTTGATAAAAGGAGACAAGAGGATCACAGAGTCATGTTACGGACATCAGAAGTCACCCGTCTAATCTTTTCACTTTACAAAGGAAGCTGAGGTCCAGAGACATTCAATGACCTGCCAACACTGACATTGGTAGTGTCTAATGCAGAATTAGAACATAGATTCTCTAACTCCACAACCTGCGCACTCTTGCCACTGTACCACACTCTCACTTAATCTTTGAGGGACAGGAGTAAGCTGAAGACTTTTCTAACAGACACTAACACTGCTTTCATTCATAGACCAAGAAGTAAATGGAAAAATGAAGCATACCGTCATTATTTTTGTCCAGACTCTTAAATGCCAACCTCATCTTTTTCTCATGATCTTTAAGGTACTTCATAAACTCTCCAAAGTCCAGCTGCCCATCACGGTTGGTATCTCCAATGTTGAAAATTTTCTGCAAATGAAAAAAAGAAATGGCAGAGAATTTTAGAGTCCAGGAACACTGTTTCTAGCGCTGAGTGATGTCTACCGTTTCCTTAGTAACCTTAAGCTGACGGCAAAGTACTAAATTAAACCTTAATTTTCCAGGCCACAGCTTCACTGGCCAAGCATCCCCCACCAAACAGTTTCTGAATTTGGCACAACACTAAACAGTGTTCCATTGTCAAAGATTTTGAATCCCAAGATTCAAACAGACCAATGTCACTGTTTTAGGCTGAAACAGTCAAGTAGCAATTCCCACAATTCTGAATAAAACCAAGTAGAGAGGAATGCTGTTAGTCTTTGAGAGTGTGCAATAGAAAAGCATTCTTAAGGGAAGCTCAGGAGCTTAAAGATTCAAGAGCTAGAGAAACACAATGCTCATCTATGAGTGCCTTCTGGGTCCTACTGCAGAAGTGGGTACATCTGTAGTGAGCTAAAATTAGCCCTCTAGCTCATAGAGTGTTTACTAAAAAATGCTCACTATGTAAACAGGAGCTATTATCACTCTTACTTCTTGTTGTTTGTCCCTCCTTCTCGAAGAGGACCTTGGCATAAGGAAGGTGAAGCCATGACTGGAAAGTGAATTGGATTTAAGTGAGGGGAGGGCTGTGCAAAGTCACCAGCCTCCCTTTCTCCTCTTGAGCCATCTGGGTCCAGTGGCAAGATAGAGATCAGGACGACTGGATATGGCCCCCACTACTGCTTGGGGAGAGGAAAGGGTCAGGAGATTCAATCCCATTAGGAAGGGAACTCCCTATGTGGAAAGTAGCTCTGCTTGTACAGATCAACCACTCATTTGTATGTAGTAGTAGTTTTTACTGCCTGAGGCTCAGCAAGGTTAATCACTTTGCCTACCATCACACACCTTGTGGGTGAGAGAGATAAGGAATTCAAGCTGGGTCTCCCTGACTCTAAGTCTAGCCCTCTACCACTACACCAAGCAGTCTCCCACTATTGATGCCATAGTTTTTATTATTAACTGTGGAAGTTCAATTGCATCTCAGTCAGATTTCAAGAAGCTCAGGGGAGACAAAGACAAAAGTAGTCCCGGCCCCCAAGGAAGTTTCATTCTGCAGGTTCCTCTACAGGTCCATTCTTCCACAAAGCAATACAGGCAAGGTCACCAGACCCTCTCCCCAGTTCTCATGAAGAACATCACTGAGTTTCTAGAAACCCAGGTTGTTCCCATCAACAGCAGGGATGACAGAGTAGCAGGGAACTTGCCACCAATAAATACATCAATATCCCAAACTGCAGACAGTTAACAATGTGTCCTCTAACCGCTCTAGACTCCCAGAGCCACTGAAAAAAAAAATTACAAATACGTCAGCCACATTATCTCATGAAACCTCATTTAAGTGTATAATAGATGCATATTTATGAAAACCAGGGGAAGGAGAGGTCCAGAAACTTTCTCAAAGCTCCATAAATGGGGGTGGGGGACTTCTAGGAGCCAAGGTGGCGGAATAAGTAGTAAGTCATTCTCATCCTCCCTTGTTGACCTTGAAAAACCCAGAAAATACCACCCCAGGAAAAATCCTGGAACAGGGGAGCCAGCAGAAAGATGGAGTGCAGCAGTTTTTTAGCTCATGAAAGTAGGGATTAACAGGAAAGGTCCCTTTTGCTGTGGTTGAAGGGGAGTAGTACAGGACAAGAGGCATCCCAGCAAGCTAGTGGGATATCCTGAGCCCTCTGGTGGGGCAGGCAAGTGCCAACACCAGCCCCCCCACTGTCTTGGCACAGCCAAGGGAACAGGCAGACACCAGCACAGAGAACCACCATGTGTGCTGGAGGACAGGCGTCCACCAACAGCTGAAACTATCCATGCTCTAGTGCAGCCCTGGGTGAGGAGGCAACCTCCAGTGGGCAGTCCCACCCCCACCCCACAAGCTTCAGTATAACCCTAGGGAAACACTGAAAAACCCCACCTGGCCTTGGCCCACACCAGCCACCAGCTCCAGCTCAGCACCAGGTAAGCTACCAGACCCCTACAGCCTGCAGCCAGAGCCTGAAGTGCCAGCACACAAAGTTAGTAACCAGGCCCCTAACTCCCAGCACAAGAAGCATGGGACAGGGGCAGCTAGGTGGCACAGTGGATAGAGCTCTGGCTTTGGAGTCAGGAGGACCTGAGTTCAAATCCGACCTCAGACACTTGACACTTACTAGCCATGTGACCCTGGGCAAGTCACTTAACCCCATTGCCTAGCAAAAAAAAAAAAAAAAAGGCATAGGGATAGTGCCCCCTGTGCCCAGAAGCAGAGATCAACTTTAAAAGCCAGGAAAAATGCAAACACCATGAACAAAAAGCAGCAAAGAAAAATAAAGACCATAGATTCTTACTATGGGGACAGGGAAGATCAATATACAAATTCAGAAGAGGACAACATTGTCAATATACTCACACCCAAAACCCCAAAGGGGAATATGAACTGGTCTCAAGCCTAAAAAGCCTCTATGTAAGAGCTCTGGAAGGATTTTAAAAGTCAAATAAGAGAGGTAGAAGAAAAATTGAACAATTCCTTTAAAAATTCAATTGACAAAATGGAAAAAAGTATACTGAAGAAAACAACTCCTTAAAAAGTAGAATTGGCAAAACAGAAAAGGAAGTACAAAAGCTAACTGAAGAAAACAATTCATTTGAGCAAGTGGAAGCTAATGACTCTATGAGACATCAAGAATCAGTCAAACAAAATCAAAAGAATGAAAAAAATAGAAGAAAACGTAAAATATTTCACTGGAAAAACAACTGACCTGGAAAATAGATCCAGGAGAGATGATTTAAGAATTATTAGTCTACCTGAAAGCCATGATCAAGAAATCATCAAGGAAAACTGCTCTGAGGTCCTAAAACCAGAGGGTAAAATAGTCATCGCAAGAATCCACCAATCACCTCCTGGAAGAGATTCCAAATTGAAAATGCCAAGGATATTGTGGCCAAATTCCAGAATTATCAGGTCAAGAAAATACTGTAAGCAACCAGAAAGAAACAATTCAAATATCATGGAATCACAGTCAGGATTATGCAGGACCTTGCAGCTTCTACATTAAAAGATCAGAGGGCTTAGAATATGATATTCTGTAAGGCAGAGGAGCTTGGAGTACAACGAAGGAACAACTACCCAGCAAAACTGAGCATAATCTTTCAAGCAAGGAGATGGATATTCAATGAAATAGAGGACTTCCAGAACTTCCTGATGAAAAGACCAGAACTCAAAGGAAAATTTGATCTTCAAATGCAAGACTCAAGAGAGGCATAAAAAAGTAAACAGGAAAGGAAAAAAAAAACCCAACATGTTATTCAATAAGGGCAAACTGTTTATATCCATACATGAAAAAATGATACTTGTAACTCTCTCTTGAAAACTGTATCTTTATTATTACATTTAGAAGGATATACATAGACAGAAGGTGTGGGTATAAATTGACTTTGATGTGATGATAAAAAACCTAAATAATTGGTGAAAAGGGATTGTAATGGGAGAAGAGGAAAGGAAGAGGCAGAAAAAAGTAAATTACATCACATGAAGAGGTGCAAAGACTTATTACAGTAGAAGGAAAGAAGGGAGGGAGATGAGCGTTGTTTGAACCTTACTCATTGAATTTGGCTCAAGGAGGGGAAAACATACTCAGGTATGGAAATCTAATTTACTCTATAGGGAGCAGGAGGGGAAAGGGGAAAGAAAAGGGAAGGGTGATCAGAAGGGAGGGAAGAAGTAGTAAGGGAAAAGGGAAAGAAAAGGGAGGGGACTGATAGAAGGGAAGATCAAGGGAGTTGTCTGTCAAAAGCAAAACTCTAGTGAAGAGGGAAAGGGAGAAAGGAGAAATAAAAGCAAAAACCGTGGAAGGGGGTGGGAATAGGATGGACAGAAAGACACAGATAGTGACCATAACTGTGAATGTAGATGGGATGAACTCTCCCATAAAACAGAAGCAGATAGTAGAATAGATTAAAAATCATAATCCTACCATATGTTGTTTACAAAAAACATATATGAAACAAAGGGATACACACAGAGTAAAGGTAAAAGGCTGGAGTGGAATATATTATGCTTCAGCGGAAGTAAAAAAAAAAAAAGCAGGGGTAGCAATTCTGATCTCAGACAAAGCAAAAGCAAAAATAGATCTAATTAAAAGAGATAAGGAAGGAAATTACATCCTGCTAAAAGGCACCATAGACAATGAAGTAATATCATTACCAAATATACATGCACCAAGTGGTATAGCATCCAAACTCTTAAAGGAGAAGTTAAGGGAGTTACAGGAAGAAATAGATAACAAAACTATACTAAGTGGGGGACCTCAAGCTGTCCCTCTCTGAACTAGATAAATCTAACCACAAAGTGAACAAGAAAGAGGTTAAGGAGGTGAATAGAATTTTAGAAAAGTTAGATGTGGTAGACCTCTGAAGAAAACTGAATGGGGATAGAAAGAAATATACCTTTTTCTCAGTGATACATGCCACCTACACAAAAATTGACCATATACTAGAACATAAAAATCTCACAATCCAATGCAGAAAGGCAGAAATATCAAATGCATCCTCTTCAGATCATAAGTCAATAAAAAAGTACATGTAATAGTGGGCCATGGAAAGATAGACTAAAAATTAATTGAAAACTAAATAACCTAATCCTGAAGAATGAGTGGGTCAAACAACAAATCATAGGAACAATCAATAACTTCATCTAAGAGAACAATAATAAAGAGATAACATACCAAACTTATGGGATGCAGCAAAAACTGTTCTTAGGGGAAGTTTTATATCCCTAAATACTTACATGAATAACACACAGAAAGAGGAGATCAATGAACCAGGCATACAACTAAAAAAGCTAGAAAAAGAACAAATTAAAAATTCCCAATTAAATACCAAATTTGAAATACTGAAAACCAAAGGAGAGATTAATAAAATTGAAATCAAGAAAATAAACTAATAAATAAAACTAAGAGCCAGTTTTATGCAAAAAAATTAAAATAAACCTTTGGTTAATTTGATTAAAAAAAGAAAGAAGAAAACCAAATTACCAGTATCAAAAAGGAGAAGGGTGAATTCACCATCAATAAAGAGGAAATTAAAATAATAATTAGGAGCTATTTTGCCCAACTGTATGTCAATAAATTTGACAATCTTAGTGAAATGGATGAATATTAAAAAATAAAATAAAATTACCCAGACTAACAGAAGAGGAAGTAAAATACTTAAATAACCCCATCTCAGAAAAAAGAAATTGAACAAGCCATCAATGAACTCCCTAGGAAAAAATCTCCAGGGCCAGATGGATTTACAAGTGAATTCTACCGAACATTTAAAGAACAATTAATTCTAATACCATATAAACCATTTCAAAAAATAGACAAAGAAGGAGTATAGGCAGTTTTCAGATGAAGAAATTAAAGTTATCTATAATCATATGAAAAAAATGCTCTAAGTCACTATTGACTAGAGAAACGCAAATCAAAACTACTCTGAGGTACCACATCATACCTATCAGATTGGCTAACATCACAAAACAGGAAAATTAAAAATGCTGGAGAAGATGTGGGAAAATTGGAACACTAATGCATTGTTGGTGGAGTTGTGAAATGATCCAACCATTTTGGAGAGCAATTTGTAACTATGCCCAAAGGGCTATAAAACTGTGCATACCTTTTGACTCAGCAATAGCACTTCTAGGGCTGTATCCCAAAGAGATCATAAAAAACAGAAAAAGGACCCACATGTACAAAAATATTTATAGCAGCTCTTTTTGTGGTGGCCTAGAATTGGAAATTGAGGGGAATCCCCATCAGCTGGGGAATGGCTGAACAAGTTGTGGTATATGAATATACTGAAATAGTATTGTGCTATAAGAAATAATGAGCAGGTGGACTTCAGAAAAACCTGGAAAGACTTATATGAACTGATGCTGAGTGAAGTGAGCAGAACCAGGAGAACATTGTACACAGTAACAGCCACATTGTGTGATGACTAACTTTGATAGACTAATCCCTTAGCAATGCAAGGATCTAAAACAACTCCAAAAGACTCATGATAGAAAATGCTGTCCACGTGCAGAAAAAGAACTATAGAATCTGAATGCAGATCAAAGCATATTATTTGCTCTCTCTCTCTTTTTTTTTTTTTGGTTTCTTCTTTATCACAGTTTCTCCCATTAATTTTAATTCTTCTTTACAACATGACTAATGTGAAAATAGATTAATATGAATGCATATGTTGAGCCTATCTCAATTTACATTCTATCTTGGGGTGGGGGAAGAGGAGAGATAGGGAGAAAATTTGAAACTCAAAATCTTATGGAAATGAATGTTAAAAACTAAAAATAAATAATTTTTTTAAAATGGTAGTGGGGAGTGTAGAAAATGTGGTTGGGGATGTTGCTTCTGCATATCACTCATCAGGGTGTGGATGCCTATGTGACAGCACCCTAGACAGCATTAAAATCAGTTTAAACTGGGTTTGAGTTTAAATTGGGTTTGAGGTCTGTGAGAAATAGCTAGTTTTCATTTCCACAAAAGTCACCTGAAATACAATCTAAGGGTTAGGTGAAAGTTGAACAAAGGAAGCCATAAATTAGAATAAGAAAACACTATTGGTAGGTGAGTAGACTAACTGGTTGAAAACCAGTTCTGAGGTTAGGTATAGATTAACATCAAAAGGGGTGTTCCCAAATAAGAACAAAAGTGGATGTGGGCCTGGGTCCCTGAATTGTGGAGAGTGAGAGTGTAATTAGGGGCGGAGACTCACACGGGGAAATTAAGGGCTTCGGGTAGGCTGTGACCTCTATAGTACCCAGCCAATGGGAAAACTGGGGAGGGAAATTTGAATAGGGAATAAAAATGCGTGTATCTGTTTGATCTGCGTACACAGGTCATTAATAAAACTTCTTCCTGGTTCAAACAATGGCTACGTGGAATTCATGGTAAGACTTTTTGCAGCTAAGAGGGAGGAGTGGTAAAATGCAGAACAATGCATGTACCTGCTGAAGAGATTCGCCAAAAAAGGTAGGCTGGAGCTATCAACTATCAGCTATTACTTGTGGAGTCATAAGATGAAAGAAACTGATAAATGTGTGCTTGGGTAAATCTTTAACTGATGTATTCACCACCACCAAGCCAGAAAAACTCTCTTCTTCTTATGAAAATCTCAGCACTCTGTGCCATTAATGCATTTATCACACAGTACACCATAATATGTTTGGGGTTTTTTTGCACATGTTTTATGAGGCTGGAAATTCCCAAGTTCAGAGATAATATCTTATTTGTCTTTATAGAACCTCAGCTCTTAGAACTGTGCCTTGTAATGAATGCAAATTTGATAAACATAGAAGGAAAGCTTATCACATTTACAGAGGGCTCCAGGGTAAGGGAAACACAGAAATCAGAAGCAGGATGCCAATAGATCTTGACTGGCTAGTACACTTGGACCAGATGTATTAGGTTGAAATTACTAGGGATGAACGTAACCTCTCACTACTTTACAAGTGTAAGATGGTGGAGGTTTGTTCATCCAAAAAAAAAGAATCTGGAAGGGTGGGAAGGTAGAGACTGCAAGTTCAATTCTGGTCAAAAGCATGATATGGCAGCCAAGAAAGCCAACGTGAACTTTGACGGAATTGATAGAGTCAAGGGACTAGGGAATTGAGCATCCTGCTGTCTGCACTGTGCCCAGGTCTGAATGTGGAGGACTGTGTTCAGTCTGGATGCCACCCTTTAGGAAGGCCCCTGCAGTAATAAACTGGAGACTGTTCAGAGGAAAAAACCAGGATCCTAAGAAGTTTGAATTGATGCCATATCAGGACTGTTTGAACAAAACGGGGATTCTTTGTCCTAGAGAAGCGAAACTTTAGGAAAGTCACAGGATAGAGGTCTTCAAGCATTTGAAGGGTTGTCATGGAGAACAGGGATTAGATTTGTTCCATTTAGTCTCAGAGGGCAAAGCCCAGAGCAATGGGTTAAAGTTACAAAGCTGACAAGGTTAGGCTTACTAGAAGGAAAGCATCCTACCACTTAGAGCTAACCAAAATGAAATGCCTCTGGAGGGATGGGTTCCTTATCTTTGGAGATCTTCAAGTAAAGATCATTTGTCATGTATGGCAGAAGAAAATCTTCTTCAGATACATAGTTAAATGGCCTCTAAACTCCCTTCCAACTGCAAAACACCCTGACTCTGAAATGTTTTTGAATGAATGGATGGATGGATAGAAGAATGAATATATCTGAAATGATTTTTTTTTGAGACTTGATCTTATCTCAACCCAGGCTAGAAGTGCAGTGGTCACTTGTTGACTTAATTCCAGGACTGACTGATGGAGTTTTTACTTGTTCTTTTTCTAATTTGAGCCAGTTCATGCCTCTTTAGGTAGCCCGATGGCACCCCAGCTCACAGGGGTTCACCATATTGGTGCCAGACTTAGTGTGGACACCCAATTGGCTTTAGCTCACTACAGCTTAGGACTCCTGAACTTAAATGATCCACCAGCCTCAACAACCCCCAGTATCAGGAATTATAGGCATAGGCTACCAAAGCCAGTCCAAGGAAATTTGCTAGCTAAGTAGTAAAATAATGACAAAGTACTAAAATTTAATGAGCATTAAAATTCTGCTGCAGAAATAAGTAATCTGATTTCTTGCTCTGAGACTTAACAGAAGAGATAAGAAAATATTAATGACTTCTGAGACTTGGAATTACTATAATTTTCAAGTTATTATTATCATTAAAAAATCATGAAAGCCTCCAAAAAGAATTATATCAAAGGAACAAGACAAAAAAAAGACTATACCTCATTTATCTCCACAAGAGAATTGTGTCACAGGTCTAATTAGACAATAAATACCATCAAGTACACTAGGCCACATGCCAAGGCTAATACATGGTTACCGAACTGAAGAGTTCTACAATTCACAATCATGATCTACCTAATTTGACATTGTGTACCTTGACTCTATTGGACAATGAGCTATAAACATTTCTCATTTTAGATACTATAAAAACCCAACCCATAGTGTGGCGCTCGGAAATGCAGTATGACAGACTATAAATGGGAATCTGACTGGAACTGCGGTGTCATAAAATTTTATTGTAATTATTTTGCTCATTCTCTTATAAATGAAAATCTGAACTAAGAAATACTGATACATTTTCATATTTTGTTTCTAAATCTAATCTAGTTTTCTAGATCATGGTCTTACAAAATCACCCTCACATTCTGTCTTTACTTTCTAGAAAATTTATTTTATCCTATTTTATTTCGAAACCAGATCTTCTCTATCTCACCCAGGCTGGAAGTATAACAGTCACTCACAGGCCTGATTCCTGTGCCCATCAGCCCAGGAGCCCTGGCTTGGACTTGCCTCTCTTTTCTTAGGCACATGCCTTTGATTGGGTGAATGTCAGCATCGAAGACAGAAATAATGACATCCAAAAGAGAAGTCTACAAGGAAAGATAATGAACTTGGTTGTGAACACGTTGAGTGTGAGGCACCAGTTAGATATCCAGATAGAGATGCACTGAGGCAGGTAGGAGTGCTGTCCCTGAAGTCACTGAATGAAATGGTCATCAGTGTCAAACAGCTGCAGAGGTGAAGACCAATGGATTTGGCAATCCTGATACCACAGGTGACAGGAAAAAAATGTTTAAGTAGAAATCTAATGGAAAAGAGTTGAGGACAAAGTGGGTAGTGAATCGGTTAAGACTGCGTTTTGATTAAGTAAGATTATTTGTTTTAGAGAAGTTAAGGAAACAGTGAAGGGAAAGAAAGGGAGGTACCCAGGTGACACAATGGATAGAGCCTGGGCCTTGAATCAGGAAGACCTGAGTTCCAATTTGACTTCAAACACCTACTAGCTTTGTGACCCCTGAACAAGTCATTTAATCACTGCTTCCCTTAGTTTCCTCAACTCTAAAATAGAGATAATAATAGCACCTACCTTCCAGGGTTGTTATGAGGATCAAAACAAATAATATTTGTAGAGGGCTTAGCACAGAACCTGGCACATAGCAGGCATTCTATAAGTGATAGTTATTATTATCATTATTTAATGTTATTTATTATTATTAGAGTGGATTGTGGTTGGCTATGGCCGAAGAGTGAAGGGAGGTTTGGTTTTTTTATGTAGGCAATTCTGTAGGCAAAATGTGCCTGACAGTAGGTGCTTAAAAAATATCTGTTGACAATTGATTCAAAGATCTATTGGCAAGGGATGATGGGGTGCCTGAGTGCTTGTACTTGGATCCCACTTCCAAGATCATATTTCTCCCTAGCCTCAAGGCACTATCCCTGACAGTTTTCCTCCAGCCCAAGGACCCTATCTCTGGCAACAACTCATGAGTAGGCCCAGTGAGGCAAACTCTCTCTCCCTGTTACAAGAATAAGCTGATCTCTGTAGAATTTCCCACCTTTATCAGCAAAACTATCAAGTACTGATGTCCACAGTTACCATATACAAACCAGAGGCCAAACTATAGACATCAACTCCCAAACCTATCTTGTTACAGACATAACAGACCTAAAATATACCCCTTAGGAAATCCCTCCTCCCCAAGGTTTCCAGTAGTGAATGACATAGTTGTATGTTATCACCTAATTAGTATACTTGCCACATAATTCACTACTTTTCCTATATAAGCTTTAGCATCATCCCTGTTAGGTTGCAAGTTCCCTAAGGATCTCTGCCCACCATGGCAGGTTCCTTGAGAATCCTTGCCTGCTGTACAGCATAACAATAAATCTTTGCCACCTTGACTTAAAGAATGCTTGAGTCTGTGAATTCATTCCAGACGACCCCATCCTATACTCAGGTCCTTGAGGGATCTAAACCTCTCAGACCACAACAAGGAGAGATTAAAAATGCATGACAGATTAAATGCATGACAGATGAATCAAGACACTGGAGGAGGTAGAAAGGTAGGTTGACAGGCACTAAGGCCTAAGTGAGCAGTAAGGATATTTCTGTGACTGGAATGAATATTTTAGAAGAAATTCATTGAGTAAGGAAACAGCAAGGCAACATGGTAATGGTGGATGGAGGAGTGGACTTTGTCAGAAAACCTAGGTTCAAAATCCACTCCCAGGTATTTATCAGCTGTATGAGCCTAGGCAAGTCACTTAAACCTCTCTAGGCCTCAATTTTCTGATCTGTAAAATGGGAGTGATAATAACAGTACCTACTTCGTAGGGTTATTATAAGGATCAAATGAGATAATGCTTGTAAAGTGCTTTGCAAACATTAAAATGCTATATAAATGTGAGTTATTTATTATTAAAGAAGGTAAGACACCTCCCCTCCCCCCTACACACACATAACTACAATACAAAAGAGAGCACAATTAGCTTTACAGGAAGAATTTAATTTAGGACCAGAACCACACTTTGGCATTTGTTTCCTGTAACACTAATCTAATTTCCATTGAGACTGTAGGGGAATGACCTCTGTAGGGGCAAGGACCAGCTCAAATACACCCACTGCCTCCTCAACGCAGTGTGTGGCAGACAGAAGACTTCCAAAAATACAAGTTGCTTTCTTGATTAGCAAGGGAAATCATCACATTTGTCACTTCAAAAGGAGAAAGAGGGCAGTCACTCCCCACTTAGGTGCAGCTCAATGCGGAAGAAATGATCTAGCCTGTGAGCCAAGCACTCTGGTGCCAGATCATCTGTGGGGTCCCAGTGACCTCTTGCAACTGGCTCCAGCAGGGTGGTCAGGTGTGATAAAGTCCACTCCTATCCACTTATGCTCAGATGCCTCTTTGAAATTCGCTGACAGGACTTGTTTTGATGTGGCACATTGCGAATGACTTGGAAGCTGTAGATTTAGCCACTTGAGTTTGAAAGAAAACTATGTAATGAATTCTCATTAACTGAGATTCCTTTATAAGGAATCCTGGACTGGATTATTAGAAAGTTTGAATTAAAGGATATTTTAAAAGAAATCCTTTCATTTGCCAAGCATCTATGAAGCACCTGCTGAGTCTCATACAGACCACTGTAAGAGGTAGAGGGAGGGAGAGCCAAAGAATGCACACAACACAGTCCCTGCATTGGGGAGTTTTATAATGGGGAAGGGGTAGGGGATGAGGAAGGGGGATGGGGAGAGGAAGAACATCCTCTGAGGTAGGCTGTGCAATTACCTACATTTCACAGATGGAGAAACTGAGGCAAGGAGAAATTAAGTCATATGCATAATGTCACCCAGCAACCAAGTGGAAGTTCTGGGATTCCAACCCGCATTTTCTGACTCCTCCAGATCCCTTATTGCATGCTATTTTAATACTTCTTTTATGGATCTGAATGCAGCAGAAATTGAAAGGAAAGGGGCAGGGGAGGTGCAGCAAGGCATGGCAGATATCTATCAGAAACTCCATTATCATCTTTTTTGCATCAGAGGGGATCCTAGGATCAGTGATTTAAGGCTGGAAGGGATCTTAGAGGTATTCAATATAATCTCCTCATTTTACAGAGAGAAAACTGAGACCTAGGGAGAAAAAGTAACCTCCCCAAGATTATACAAGTCATAAAATATCAGAACCAAAATTTGAACAAGTCCACAGAGTACAATTCTAGGTTTTGGGTTTGTTTTGCTTTTTTTCTCTCCATTCCAGCACCTTGCTAGGCAAATCCAAGCCATTCTCCCGTTTCTTTCCTCCTGATCACCTTCTTAACTGGATGAAGTTTGTTTGTACAAAATCATTTTTAAAGCTATCATCACACACAGTATCAGAAACAAAACCTGTCAGAAACAGCCTAGAATGACAAAACAAAAATGACTGAGACATATATATATTCTTTTTAATAAGTGTTTTTTAAAAGTTAACAAACTTTATTAATGAGATAAACAAAAGGGTTTACAAACCCAGGTTCAGTTCTTTCCAACTCTGGAATCAGGAAGACCTGAGATCAAACCCATTCTCAGATACTTACTAGCTTTGTGACCTGGATAAGTCATTTAATCTCTACTTGCCTCAGTTTCTTCATCTCTAAAATGGAGTAATTTTAGCACCAACCTCCCAGGATAGTCATTAGGATCAAAAGAGATAAAGGCTTTTTAGAGCTAGAACAGACCTAAGATTGTCTAACCCAAATTCCTTTTCTAAAGGAGGAAACTGAGGCTCAGAGAGTGAAAGAGACTTTCTTGAGGTCCCAAAGTAATAAGTAAGTAGCAGAGTCAAGCCTAACTCTGACCAGTGACCATAAAGTCTCGATTTTCTGTTTTTGCATTCCTAGGGCTGAACTTTGACCTGCTCCTCCCAGATCCTTATCATAGTGTCTGAACAGGAAGAGTTCCCATCTCCTCCCCTGACAGTTTCACCAACAAGGGCCTGCCTGACCACTGGCAAGTTCATAAACAGTCCAAGGAATAATGGAATTATGAGTAATAGTACAATGAATGGATTTACTGAAAACAAATTAGGTAGAACTCAATAACCCACTAGTAACATTTTTTAAATTGATGAAAGTAACTACCACTCTTGTTATGTATATAACTGTTTCTTTTGCAAGGTTTCTTTAATACAAATCTTTAACTATTCTACTGTTGTGATTTCTTTAACTTCATAAATTATAAACATGAAGAAGTCCTATAGGGATAGTGGACAACAAATAATTCAATTCAATAAATATTTGTTAAGCATCTAGTATGTGCCAGCCATTAGGTCAGCTTGAAATAAACTGTGTATTGGTCATTCCCTCCCCTACTTCTCCTACCCTCAAACCAAAGTTCTTTTAGAATAAGTACAATGTGACCTCATGCCATAGCTCAAAGAAGCTTACATCGACTGCACTGAAAAGATAACTTACTAAATCGGGGATCAGCAAAGCCTTGACACATGGAGGCAGCAGCCCAGGTCTCAACCTACATGAAGGACATGCATCAAAGGGTACACACCTTTCCTGAATGCTTCCCTGGTTATCATCGGGGTAAATAAGTGGCAGTGTGGAGAATGGACAGAGAGTTGGCCTTGGAGCCAGGAAATCCCTCCAACACTGATTTTATGACCCCGAGCCAAAAACCTAACTCTCCATGCTCTATGCAACTCTCTATACTGTTTCAGTCAGTCGATAAGCATTTATTAAATGCCTACTATGGGTCAGGTACTGTACTAAGCTCTGGGGATACAAAGGAAGGCAAAAGACAGTTTCTGCCCTCAACGAGCTGACACTCTAATGAAGGAGACAGCAAACAAATACGTACAAACAAGCTACATGTAAGAGAAATGGAAAAGAATTAAGAGAGGCAAGACACTGGAATTAAGAGGTATCAGGAAAGACTTTCTGCAGAAGGTAGGATTTTAGTTGGAACTTGAAAGAAGCCAGGGAAGCCAGGAGAAGGGGATAAGGAGGGAAAACATTCCAGACATGGAGAATAGTCAGAGAAAATGCCCCAAACCAAGAGATGGAATGTCTTGTTCCTAAAACTGCAGAAGGCCAGCGTCACTGGATCAAAGAATACATGTCAGAGAGTAAAACATAACAAGACTGGAAACGTCAGGGGAAAGGGGGGGTGAGTAGGGCGCTAGGTTATGAAGGGCTTTGCATGCAAAACAGAGGACTTTGTATTTGATCCTAGAGGGAGCCACAGAATTTAAGAGGGTTGACATGGTGGGATCTCTACCTTGGGTAACTCTCTTTGACAGCTGAACAGAGGATGGATTGGAGCCAAGAGACAACTGAGGCAGGCAGACCCACCAGCAGGCTATTGCGCAATAGTCCAGGCATGAGGTGATAATGGCCTGCACTAGAGTGGCAGCAGTGTCCAAAGAGAGAATGGGGTGCATTAGAGAGATGTTGAAAAGGTGAAATTAACAGACCCTGGCAACAGATTTTTGGAGGGGGGAGGGGTTGAAAATGACACCTAGATTGGGCCTGAGGGACTGGGAAGAAATTGCTATCCTTGACAGGACGTTTCAGAGAAGGTACTATTCTACTTAGGTAAAGGGAATTTCTGAATCTGGGAGTTACCTGTGTTGGTGCAATTACAAATCCATTTCCTATCCCAGTGGTGCCACTCCAAATTCCCTGGGTTATTGCCAATGCAGATGAACCAAGCCTTAGACTCAGGGCAGTATTGCTCTTATACTAGACTCACCCGATTCCATCCATGCAGCTGTTGGATGTTTGGTCCTCAGTCGTCCTCTCATGTGAATCTGTGTGCTTTGGTCAGAGGTCAGAGCACTTAGTGGCCCAGAACAATGTTGGATCAATGTCCTTCTAGGAATCGTGACCCACAGAATCATAGAATTTTATGAGCGGAAAGGGGACCTCGGCAACCACCTGGTCTAACTAACCCATAACCAGAAGAAATCCTCATGACAGCATCCCTAATAGTCATCTAGCCTCAGTTTGAAGACCTCCCTCCAAGCCAGGGGAACCCAGCACTTATCTAGACAGCCCATTCCACTTTTGTATTCACACATACACACACATACACACACACATACACACACAAGCTTTGACCGTTTAGTGGAAAGAGCACTGGATACAGAATCAGAAGTCATTTGCATTCGATAACAAAAAATAATAAAGCTAGCATATATAATGCTTCAAGAACCCCTGATCTAGTCCAATCCTTTTGTTTTACTAGTAAGGAAATTGAGGCTCAGACATGGTAAATTACTTTCCCAAGGTCATATGGTTAGGAAGTTGCAGCCAAGAATAGCTAAATGGTACAGCGACTTGAAGGAAAGAAGACTTAAGTTTGAATCTGGCCTCAGATAGTTACTAGCTGGAAGGTTGTAACCTCTCTCAGCCTCAGTTTCTTCATCTGTATAAAGTTTTTTTAAGGTGGTAAAGACCTGTGGAAATTTTTTATTGTGTCATACCAAGATACTGTAAATATGTCAAAGTAATACAATATCAATCCACAAAAGATATTATTTGGTGATCCACTGATCCAGAAAGTTCTATTTTTAGCTGTCACGGTAAGCTCTTAAAAGTCCAAAAGCTTGGCAAAAAGTTGGAAATTGAGAGGATGCCCATCAGTTGAGGAATGGCTGAACAAGTTGTGGTATATGATTGTGATGGAATACTATTGTGCTGTAAGAAATGACGAGCAGAATACTTTCAGAAAAGCCTGAATTGAAACAAAGTGAAGCGAGCAGAACCAGGACAACTATGAATGACTTAGCTATTCATGGCAATCTAATGATTTAAGACTTTTCTGAAGAACTCATGATGAAAAATGCTATCTACCTCCAGAGAAAGAAATCGTACAGTCTGAATGCAGATTAAAGCATACTTTTTTCCACTTACTTTATTTTTCTTGGGATTTTTTGGCCTGTGTTTTCTTTCACAACGTGACTAATATGGAAATGTGTTTTGCATGACCGCATATGTATATCCTATATCAAATTGCTTATTTTCTCAATGAGGGGGGAGGAGGGGGAAGGAGATCAAAAATTTGGAACTTAATATTTAAAAAAAAATGGGGCAGCTAGGTGGCACATTGAATAGAGAGCACCGACCTTGAAGTCAGGAGGATCTGAGTTCAAACACAACCTTAGACCCTTACCAGCTGTGTGACCCTGGACAAGTCACTTAACCCCCATTGCCTCCAAAAAAAAAAAAGACTATGAAAAAAATGTTTTAACAAATGTTAAAAAAAAATCACATATAATTGGAAAAAATAAAACATTTGAAAAAATTGTTAAAGTCCAAAAGCTGATTTTCCAAAGAAATAATATCTGCTTTCCCCCACCCAGAGTGCTTGTGAGATCAAATGAAAAAAAAAGTGTAAATCTCATTTTAAACCTTAAACACATGCATTATTTGACAAATCTAAGTTTTACAGGTAGAGCTATAGGTTTTACTTCTTATTTAAAAAGTCTTTAGAATGTAAAGAATGTTGATAACAAAGTTATATAAAACATCATGAAGTAGAAATACTTAAGTGTTTTCAGTTTCAAGATTCCAAAAAAAATTTTTTTTGTCAATTGACATACCTGGTCCTTCTAGTGTTAACCTGGAGGCCATTAACTTTTTTTAATATACATTTTGATAACTATTTCACTATAATTTTTCATTTATAATCCTGTTTATTTTGTTTAATTCATTCAAAAATTAATTATTGAGAAGAGGTCCACAGCTTTACCAGACTACCAAAAGGGTTTGTGGTAGAAAAAAGGTTAAGAACTCCCAGACTAGATGATTTCTCAGATTCCTTCTAGCTCTAAATTCTAAATTCAAGGGTCATATGAATGAATAGTACAAATCACAAAACAAATACAAATTAAAACAGCTCTAAGGTTTAATCTCACACCCCTCACAGTGGCAAAGATGATAAAAGATGGAAACAGTCAATATTAGCCAGACTATGGGAAGCCAAGCAATGCTGGTAGAACTGCAAATTGGTCCAATCATTCTGGGAAACAATTATTTGAGAAATTTCCCTAACGCCATGTATACCTTTTGGTCCAGCAACCTCACTGCAAGCCATATACTCTCAGGTATACACTCAAAGGTACAAAGTTCCCATAGATAACAAAATTAGCAACACTTTTTGTGGTATCAAAAAAAATAGAAGAAATTAAGTATGTGCTCAAAATAGAGAATGACTGAATAAAGTGTTTTATATGAATATAATGGGAATGCTAGTTTGCCATAAGAAATAACAAATCTGAAGAATTCAGAAATACACATGAATACTTGTATGAAGAGACGAGAGCCATGAGAGTAGCACTGACTCCAGAGTAAGAGGATCTGGTTTCACATCCCACATCACATTCACATCTGATATTTATTACCCAAGAGACCTTGAACAAATCACAACCTCCCTGGGCCTTATTTTCCTCATTTGCAAAATGAGGCAGATAGACTCAACCTCTGAGGTCTCTTCAGGCTCCAGATCTATGATGTGATGAAAAAAGCAGAAGTAGTTAACACCATATATGGTGACTACAATAATGTAGATGAAAATAAAGCTAAAGGGAACACTGATTAATTGTAAGGACCAAATTTGGTCCTGGAGCACATTTCAGAGGAGACGCTGAGAAGCACAGGTGGAGAATAAGGTTTATAGAATCAGAATTGATTACCGTCAGTTGGTTTACTTTGTCATTTTTCTTGGCTAGAAGGAAGGATTTAGCAGGGGCAGGGTAGTAAAGTAGGAAATAACTGTGGTGTGAAAACAAAAGGCATCAATAAAACGTTTAACTAAACAAATCCTATTATTGGTTGAGGAAGTGTGGAAGGGGGAAAGGCCAACTCCAGAGAATAAAGACTATTATTCTTCAGAAAGTTCAGATAATGGGGGACTAAAGGGCTAGAGAGGTTAAAACACTGTAGGCAAAGGGAAAGGGCCAGTCAAAATGGAAAGAAAAAAAAAATGAAGATGCATGAGAGGAGATGAGTTAGTATAACAAAGCTTAAGAATGAAGGGAAGTTTGGTAACAATTTGAGGGTGAGAGAGGGGGGTGCAGAGGATAAAGGAAAAGAGGGGAGAAGAGGAAAGAGACTGGCTTTCCCCAAACTCATTGTGCCTTTTTCCAACTCCATGACTTCACACAAACCAGTCTTCATGCCTAGAATTGGCTCTCTCCCCACCCACGTCTCCACCTGTTGAAATCTTTCCCTTCCCTTAAGGCCCAGAATTCCCTGTGGCACCTTCTCCATAAAACTTCCCCTAATATTCTAAGTGATCTGTGTCCCTTCTCATATATCCCAACACTCATTTTGACCTCTCCTACTTGGTGATCACATTCCCACTTCTATTATAGTTACACACACACATAGGATTGGAAGGCAGTGACTGTTCCTCACCTTTATATTCTCCAACAAACAGCACATAATAAATGGTGTTTGGATTTACCAAATAAGGTCAGAGAAAGTGTGGTACTAGTAGCCAATTCCCCCATTGTAGTTGATGATTCAGAGAGCCCCCAAATTCATATTTTAAAATGTCCCAAAGGTAGTGAGTGTTTCCAGTCATGAGCATATTCACCACACACACAGACATTCTGAGCAGTTGCAGAAAAGTAGTAGCAAGCACTTCGGAGAAACTACCCCCTATGTACTGTGGTGTAATAATAGTAACTGACATTTAAGATGCAATTTAAAGTTTCCAAAGCTTCACATAATGTTTCTGTCAAAACCTGTGATTTCACTGGTATCAGGAAGTGTGGAAACTCCTTTCACCAATGCAGAACAGAAAGTCATCTATAACCTGTGATCTTAACAAGTAGCTTGGAGCTCTGAGGGGTTATGGTTAAGTTGAAAAAACTTAAAGGTTTAACAAAGAGCTTTCCATACTGCTACCTCATTTGAGCTTGACGACAAACCTGTGAGGAGAATATTATAGGTAGTATTATACTAGATAAAAAAAACTGGAGCTCAGGGAAGTTAAGTAATTTGTCAATGCTAACAAAATGTCAGAGGTAGTTAGTCAATGAACATTTATTAGGCACCTACTGTGTGCAAGGCACTGTTCTAAGCACTGATAATACAAAGATAGGCAAAAGATTATCCTTGCTCTCAAGGAGTCTAATAGGGGTGACAACATGCAAATACCTATTTGCAAACTAGATATAAACAGGTAAATTGGAGATAATCAGCAGAGGGAAGGCACTCGAATGAAGAAAGACTAGGAAAGGCTTCTTCTAGAAGACAAAATTTTGGCTGTGATTTGAAGGAACTCAGGAAGTACAGATGAAGAGGCAGAACATTCCAGATATGGGGGACAGTGAGTGAAAATGCCTGGAGTGGGGAGATGGAGCATCTTGTTTAAGGAACAGCAAGGAGGCCAGTGTCATTGGATTGAAGAGTTCATGGAGAGGGTATAAGTTGTAGGAAGACCAGAAAGGTAGGATTTGAGCATAGAACATCCTGATTCCAAGTCGAGCACTTTATTCACCTTTTTTGAAGGCAATTGGACTTAAGTGACTTGCCCAGGATCACATAGCCAGTGAGTGTCTGAGGGCAGATATGAACTCAGGTCCTCTTGACTCCAGGGCTGGTGCTCTATCCATTGCACCACCTAGCTGCATCCAGATTACTTCTCTAATGGAAACAGGAAGTCGAATGGAAAGAAAAATAGAGTGAAAATCCAGAGAGCTGCATCCTGATTGTCTCAACTATTCATCAGCTATGGGAGCTTGGGGCAGATCACTAAATCTTTCAGGGCTTCAGTTTCCTCAGATGTAAAATAAAAGAGACCACAGATTTAGAGCCAGAAGGGACCTTTGAGGTCAATGAGTCCAACCCCCTCATTTTACAAATGAGGAAACTGAAGCCCAGAGAGGAAAAGGGATCTGCCTAGAGTCACACTGCTGTATTAAGTGTCTGAGGTGAGACTTGAATCCAGGTCGTCCTGCCACTAAATCCACAACGTTATCACATTCAGCACTACACTGTTTACAATTAGATTGGATGATTTCTAAAATCCCTTCCAACTCCAAAAATAAAATCAATCATTCTTGACTCTTTACTCTCCCTTACTGAATATATCTATTCATTGCCACATCTACCTCCACAACCCCACTCATCTCTACCCCTTTTTCTCCATTCACGCAGCCAATACCCTACTGTGGGTCCTCATCACTTCTCACCAGGACTCCTACAACAACCTAATTGAGTTCTCTTCCTCAAGTCACTCTCCTCTCCAATCTATCAGCTACATAGCTACTGAAGGGATTTCGTTAAACACAAGCCTGATCCCATGACTCCCCTGCTCAATAAACCTCAGCTGCTCCCCATTACCTCTAGTATTCAATAGGTACCAATTCCCCTGTTCAGCATTGAAAGCCCTTTACCACCTGCCTCCAACCTAACTTTCCTGCCTTATTCTTTACTCCCTTTCACGCCCTATAAGGTCCAGCAAAATTGGCCTTCTCATTATTCCTCCAACATGGCACTCCATCTCCTGACCCTGCTGGTCTTTTGTACTGGCTATCCCCCTTGTGGCAGCAATGCCCTCCTCATTTCCACTTCTCCAAACCCCTAGTTCTCTTCAAAGTTCAAGCCTTTCCAGATCCCTCACTAGTTGTCAGTGCCTTTCCCCCATCACGCATTTATTTTATATCTACATATGTGTGTATACATGTGTGCATATATTTAAATATTAACATATTAAATAAGGGTTTTTTCCATTTTTGCATTCCTGGCTAATATCACAGTGCCTGGTACATACTAGTTGCTTAATAAATATTTGTTGAGGGGGAGAGAAAAGGGGGGAAAAGAACAAAGTAAAAAGTACATAACAGAGAACAAAAGAAAACTTACAAGGAAGCAAAGTAAAGATGGACAGCTTTCAACACGTGTAGTATTTATTATACAGGCTTTCTTGAAATGGATATTTGTTGCTCTAGATTTTGAATCCTCATGTTCTGCTCTGCACATGACATGCTTTTCTTTTCTTACTTTGTATTTAAGTTTCAATATTTACCTTTATGATGTTTCTTATTCTTTTCTCTATTGTAAATTGAGTCTAAAATAAAATAAATAAATAATATTTGTTGACTAAAGTCTGATTTCTCCTACCACTGGAAAACTGTTTTGAAAAGAATCTCAATATGCTTCCAATTACAATGAAGCCCCCCACACACACACAAAATCAACTGTCAGATAATTTTCAAGTTTTGTTTTTGTTCTGACCTGAGGTTTCATCTGTTTTGGAACTCCCAGGGTGGAAATTCTCTCCATTTATGCAGATCAGCACATAACTACATAACCATAACTCTTCTATAATTTAAGTGACTTGCCAAAAGTCACACCAGTCATGAGGATCAGAAGCAGGAATGACATTTGGTTTCCTTACTCCAAGACCATCTCTCTAACCATTATGGCATTGCTGCATGTTTTATTTTGGTTTTTTTTTTAATAAGTATTGTTTGAATACAAATTTTAAAATGTCTAAAACGTTATTTTTTTTTACTTTTTTTTTTTTTAGGCAATTGGGGTTAAGTGACTTGCCCAGGGTCACACAGCTAGTGTCAAGTGTTTGGTCTGAGGATGAATTTGAACTCAGGTCCTCCTGACTTCAGGGCTGGTGATCTATCCACTGCACCACCTAGCTGCCCCAAAAATGTTATTCTTAATAAAGATGTTTGCTATATGTCATCAGAAGATAACTACTATGGGAAGTGTGGTACAGTGGAAGAAAGTTTTGATTTGGAGTCTGAGGATCTGAGTTTGAATTCTGACTTTTCCATTTAACCCTTGGGTGACCTTGGGAAATTGAAATTCACTTCCCTTTTCTGGCCCTCAGTTTCCTCCTCCATAAAACCAGGGATCTGGAACCAGATGACCTGTAATATCCACTTCCACTTCTAAATTTATGAGCCAATTAGGAGTCTAGGCTAGAGTTTGGAAATGTCTTTATCCACTATTTCTTGTTAACAGTATTTTTGAGTTATTGGGGGGGGGTTTGTTTTTTCATTCCTTTGGTATATTCATGCCATTTATATTGACATGTCAATAAGGATAAATAGTGTACATTTAGGGTCTAAGCAATGGAAACAAAGTTTTCAATCCAGTTGTTAAGACCTTAAATAAAAGGCTATAAAGATAAAATATGAACATGTAGGTAAATAAAAATATAAAATATAGGATTAAAATAAAATGAGACACCAAGTCAAAAATGCAAGGCACCTGACCCCCTTACTCATCAATATTAAAACTTTTCCTCTGAGTAACTATATAGAAAACAAGCCTAGTATAGAGTTTAGAGTGTATTAAGGGTGGTGAGTTTCAAATTACCTTTCTAAGCTAAAAGGGAGCTGAACTTCTGGACGTAGTTAATATGACTCAGAGAGTACACATTCAGAAATAATGTCCCAGAGAGGGCCAAGCCCCCATACACAGTGTATGTACTAAAGATACTAACTTCCAACATTTGAGGCAATGGAATTCATTGTGTGTTAAGCAACAGGAAGTAGAGAGAAGGGTAGGATTGCTTTGTAAGAAAACTCCGCCTCTTAAGAGCAGCTACAGCTAACTACAATTAGCTAACTAGGAATTCATTTCTACTCTTGACAATGCAGCACACTGTAAAATGTATCCAAATATAACCAACTGGTCTTGGAAGGATACTGTTTCATAGAAGTTGGAAAGGGCTGCTTTACCAATCTATAACTCAGTGTCTACAGAGAAACAAAGGAAATGGACTGGGGGAGAAGAGCAACTCAGGCATTTTCAGAATGTTCTTGTGAAGTTCCAGGTCTCTCAGCTCCACTAGTAAAGCATCTCAAACTAGTCAAGTTTCGCCAGAACGCTAACCTTTGTTTGGAAGCCACAAGTTTCCTTTCGCTGCGTGGTCATTTATCGGTGCCACACACTCTATTACCAGTTAATAAACGCGCTTCCCTTTCCCACTACAAAGTCTAGGACAGTCCCAGCTTTTGCATCGAGTCCACTCCTCCCTCTTCCTCTAAACTACCCCCCTGCCCAGTCCTAGGCCAGTTAGGACCAGGCTCCACTCTCTCCAGCATCGCCACTCTCGGGACCCAAGGCCCGGCAACTCACCTTTTCCGCGTCTTGGCCTAGAGGAATGCCCAGGTTTTTCAGGCCCTCCTGCAGCTCGATGATGTCCACCTTTCCATCCCCGTTGCGGTCCAACTTCTGGAAAAGGTTTTCAAAGCGCTTGTGGGAATCGGTTTCCTGGCAGGCCGCCACGGGCAGCACGAAGCCCCGCACCCAGCGAAGCATGGCACTCCAAGAACAGGGACAGACCTGGGCAATGGAAAAAACCTCGAATGCCACCACCCCTCCCTCTCCCCGTAGCAATCAGTGCCTCCCTTCTCCTCCCGGCTGGGCCTCGGACAGAGACGGCGACAGCAGCTCGGTCTGAGGACGAAGGAGGGATCGGTGGCAGGGCTTTGCTGCTGCTGAGCCGGAGTCCAGGAAGGCGCCGAGAAGTCAGCTCCAAGGCATGAGAGCCGTGAGAGACGACAACCGAGTGAGCTGCCTGCCAAGGAATCCCCGCCCATCAAGTTCCTGCTCACGGGCTGGGAGGGGCCCCACCGCGACCACGAGCCTTTTGGGTGCCCCTAGGAGGAAAACTCTGAGACGGAGAGAGCCCGTGGCTGGCATGGATATTTCCTGCAGCTGCACTGGGCGGGGCAGGTCGGAGGGTGCGGCCCACGGGGAGCCGAGGAGCCTAACGGCCGGAGGAGCACAGCGCTCCCCGAACCCCGAGTAGGAGCGAGCCTGAGGCTGGCCCATTTAAAATGGTAAGGGAGGCTTGGGCGGCTGGAAAGTGAAAGAAATCATCGAGTTCTCTTGATCTGCCTGAGTTAAGGTCCCTATGGAGAAGGGATGACAACTTACTCACAGCTTACCATCTCATCTCCTCGCGATCCAATTTGACAAGCATTTTATGGACTAACTCTGTACAAGTAGGCAGTGGGTTACGGAGAAGAATTAAAAGTTCATATGATCATAGAATTAGATCTGGAAGTGACCTCAGAGGCTACTGGAGGGGGGCGGAGGGGAGAGAAAGGGAATAAGTATTTATATAGGTACTACTGTGTGCAAAGCATTGTGCTAAGTGCTTTTTACAAATATCTCATTAAATGCTCACAACAATTCTGAGAAGTAGGTGTAGATGCTCTTATTACCCTCATTTTAAAGTTGAGGAAACAGGCAAACGGAAGGACTTGCCCTGAGTAAGTGTGCCGGTAAATATGTCCGGTCATATTTGAACTCAAGTCTTCCTAACTCCAATCCAAACCCCTCATATTACTAAGAAGGAAAGTGGGTGCCAGGGAAGTGAAATGACTTGGGGAGTGAGTGTCTCAGGCATGGTTTGGACCAAGGTCCCCTGACTGCAGAGACAATACTCTTTCCTACTGCCTTGCCTCGACTAGACAGCCCATAAATTGACTGTACTTTATAACACTGATTTTCTTTAATGGTAATTTAAA
Source organism: Vombatus ursinus (assembly GCF_900497805.2). Lineage (NCBI taxonomy): Eukaryota > Metazoa > Chordata > Mammalia > Diprotodontia > Vombatidae > Vombatus > Vombatus ursinus. The sequence goes on along the minus strand of NW_020951391.1, from coordinate 3,546,404 downwards.
GTTTGGAAAGCTGAGCCTCACAATAAGCCTAGAAGGCAGGTAGTCTCATTTGGAACAATAAATACTGTGCTAAAGATGAAAAACAGCATGGTCTCTTCCCGTAAGGAGGTGAAAAGTAAAGCTAAGACAGGTACCCACACGTAAGCTTGATACAAAGAAGAATTGAATGGGAGTGTAGGAGAAGTATGACAAACTACTCTTAGAGAATTTGAGGAGGGAGTTAACACTTTCTGCTATGGCTCGGGAAGCCTTGTTGAAGGAAGATATTTGTGAGACTGATGATTCTGATAGGAAATCTCAGCTTCTTGGACTTTTAAATGTATCTGATCCAACCACTGAGGATGAAAATTTCATTTTTAAAAGTAGAGTCAAAAGAAAAGTACTATAGGATGGTGCAGTAGGTAGGCATCAAGGCAGTGAAGTAAGTAAAGTGCTGGACCTGGAGTCAGAAAGACATGAATTCAAATCCTGCCTCAGATATCTGGGAAAGTCACAACCTTTATCTCCCTCAGGGTCTGGAGCTAGGGTGGGGAGGAATCTTTTGGGTCATCTAGCCCAATGCCCTTATTTTACTGAAGAGGAAACTGAGGCTGACAGAAGTATGTGGAAAAAGTAGGATTTTAGCTCAAGTCCTTTCAAAGTTTCATCACTCTTTCCATCATACTATGATGGACCTCAAAACCTAGGGATGCTTTTCATCCTCCCTTCCATATATTGCCTTTGGTTTCCATGGTGTTCATTCAAGGTAGGAGGGAATGGCATGGTGTTAAAGGTACATAATTTAGTAGGCATAGAACCAGATCTCTGATTAGAGCTACTCAGCTCTGCCATTTACTAGTTCTGTGATCTGGGAGAAGTTGATTAATCTCTGTAAGCTTAAGTTTCTTTATATGTAAAATAATCATTCTATAATTAGTTTCCTAGGTTTAGATTTTGGCATTATTGAGTGATTCATTCATTCACTTCAAAAACATATATTAAATTCTTTCTGTGCTTAAGGCATGGTTTGTCTCTGTTTAGTGGTTTTCGATGGTGCCTGAATCTTCGTGACCCCATCTGAGGTTTTCTTAACAGAGATACTGGAATGGTTTACCATTTCCTTCCCCAGCTCATTTTGCAGATGAAGGAACTGAGGCAAACAGTGGGTTAAGTGATTTGTCCAGGGTCACACAGCTAGCATCTGAAGCCAGATTTGAACTTAGGAAGATGAGTCTTCCTGATTCCAGGCCTGACACTCTATCCACTGCTAGATTGGGCATCTAGCTGCCCCTCAAGGCATGGTACAGGAATACAAATTCCTACAAAATTCTTGAAGAAAAAAACTCACAGCAGCTCTTCACTTTTTAACCATAAAGTTCCAGTCACTCACTCTTCCAATGCGTTAAGAGCAATATCTTAAAGCCCTACCCATGCATGTTAGGCTAGGTTTTTTTTTTTCCTTAAAAGGCTATGGCCATTGATAAAGCTCCTTGGTCATCTCAGTACAGGAACAGGAAGGATGTGAAGGACACCAGATCCCTGTCAAAACAGCCTGACCAAAGACCAGTCATGGGACCAACCAATAGCTGCACAGGAGAGCTGAGGATCTATCAACACTGAACATCCTTTCCCAGCTGGGAATGTCCTTCCTCTACTATTTTTATTCAATGGATGAACACTCTCATGAGGTCTAGTATGCATGAATCCAAATGAATAATTTGCCCCACACAGCCCTCAAAGATGGCCCTGAATCTCTATATTTGTTTTGTAGATTGTGTTTTAATAGGAGAGAGATTTTCAGAATGCTCTTAGATTGACAGAAAAAGTGAGATCGAAATTTTATAGCTGTGGTGTTGTTCAGTTGTGTCCATTTCTCTGCAACCCCATTGTGAGGTTTTCTTGGCAAAGAGCTTGTAGTGGTTTGCCATTTCCTTCTTCAGCTCATTTGACAGATGAGGAACTGAGACAAACAGGGTTAAGTGACTTGTCCAGAGTCACAAAGATCGGTCTTCCTGATTCCAAGCCCAGTGTTTGCCACCTAGTTGTACATCATCTAATGTAGTTTCTTCATTTTACAAATGAAGAAGTAGGTATTTAGACCTTTCCAACTCTAAAGCTCATGACTGTATGAATATCACTTCTAATGAAAAGCAGCCTTGGACTTCCCTGGACATTTATTCACAGAAGCAGGAGCATAGACAGGGAAAGGCTAGGAATAAGGATGTGCTTAGGATAGGTCAGGAGATGGATGGGAATTCTGCACTTCTGGTAAATGAGACTAGCCTGGGAGAACTGAAAGAGAGGTGCAAGCTGGGGTTTTAATATGTTTTCATTTAACATCTCTGCCAGCAATCAAGTAATGGACCCCTGGAGTAGGTGAGAGACTGAAGGAGCTGAGTAAATTACCCTGGGCAGCCAGCACAGAAGAGAGCAAAGGAGGGAAAGAAATGATGAGCCATGGCAGCAAGAGAGAAGAGGATGGCCCATGGCCATCAGACTGTCAAAGCTGCTCACAGAAGCTCTCAGGCCATCAGACTGTCAAAGCTGTTCACAGAAGCTCTCAGACATGAGGAACCTTTGAAAGTTTGATATGCAAAAGTAGAGACTGCCTGTAATTCTTTGTATTCCTGCATGGTGCCTTGAGCTTAGAAGGTCTTCAACATATTTTTTGAGGTGAATGAATGAATCACTCAATTAATTATGCTAAAATCTAAACCTAAAAACCTGGTTATAATGTGATTATTCATGGGATTTATAGCTGAATCATGTGGCACACCCAGGCCATCCATGTTTCTTTCCTCTACAGGCTGAAATCTGGACTTCCTCTAAAATCTACCATTTCTCACCCCCTCTCTTTACCTTTCCCCCCAACCACACACATCATCCTCCTGCTGCTTCTCATCTTCCTTCTATGTGTTACAGGTTGTCTTCCCCCATTAGAAAGTAAGTTTCTTGAGGTCAGGGGATGTCTTTTTTCTTTCTTAATTATTTTGAGGGGTTTTGTATTTTTGTTGTTATTTATTTTTATTTTTGGGTTCTATGTTTTGATTTATATTCTTAGCACAGGGCATGGCACATCAGAAACATGTAATAAATGCTTAATAAACACTTAATAAATGAGTGATAAAGTGAGAAAAGGACTGAATTTCGACTTCAAAGACCTGAGTTTGAGTTCTAGTTTGGCTACTCAGTACTTGTGTGACTTTCAACAAGTTCTTCATTTTTCTAGGACTGTTTCCTCTGTCAAATTTAAATCTAGGGGTGGGGGAGAGATAGGACCTTTGAGGCCACCAAGTACAGCCTTTTCAAAATGAACATACTGAGGCACAACTTTCACAGAGAGAAATTAGCAGAGACAGGATTTGAACTCACACCCTCTGACTCTCAACCTAGTCCTTGTTTCATGAAGGTACAAAAAGTTGAACTGTATTGATACTTCCAAGTGTGACTCAGTTGACAGAAATGTTACATTTTTTAAGAAAAATTATTGTTAAGGAAAGTAAAGTATTTCTTTATTAGAAATCAGCTTGAAATTTCTGTCCAAGTCTTTCAGTGAAACTCTTATGGATCAAATTTCTAATGGCCCCTAAAGACCAATACTAAAAATTTTGCAGAGAGGCAATTACTTAAAGGATTAATCTTCCAGAGAAGAATTTGCAATATATTCTATCCGTATCATGCTAGACAAAATAGGTCAAACGTCACTAAAGATGTAACCAGAATCCTGAATGAAAGGTTTCATAGCCAAAAAGGACAGCAGTGAGGGGAGAGGCCACTATTGCCACATACTCATCTGGGCTTCAACTGCTGGAAAAAAAAAAAAGTAAAAATTATTAGCAATGTTTCATGGGAAAATCATTTATTATTTTATTCAGTTATTTCAGACTGACTCTTCATGACCTCATTTGGGGTATTTGTGGCAAAGATACTGAAGTGGTTTCCGCTTCCTTCTCCAGCTCAATTGACAGATGAGGAAACTGAGGCAAACAGGGTTAAGTGACTTGTCCAGGGTCACACAGCTTGTAAGTGTCTGGGGCTGAATGTGAACTCAGGAAGAGGAGTCTTCCTCACTCCAGGCCTAGCACTCTATCCACTTCATCACCTAGCTGCCCTATTAATTATAGTCAATAAGTTAAAACATTTTTTTAAATAAGCTGTTATGGGAATTTCTCATCATCTGAGACTAAGTTCTGAAATTTCTCTCTAATTCAGTTGTTTGGAACTCAAAACTCCTGTTCCTTTAGAGACATAGGTTTATAGCTGGGAAGGGACCTAAGTAAATATTCAGTTCAACTCCCTCATTTTATGGAGAAGGAATCTCAAGGCAATAAGTGAAGGTCAATCAGGTTGCAAGATCAGTACTTGAACCCAGGTCAGTGGCTCAGTGGATAGACCACTGGGCCTACAGTCAGGAAGACAAACGTTACAAATCAGGTCTTGATTTATTGTTTTGTTGATTGCCTAAATTTAAGAATGTAATGGGGGGAAATGTCAACAAAGCAAAATAAGCTTTAAAGTGTGTCACGTATACATTTTTTCCCCTTGGAAAGTCAGTTGTTAAACATTTACCAGCCCACTGCTAATATAGTAGAATGATACAACCCACAGCTCCACCCTTGGACAATTCAAAAGGAACCTATTATTTATCATCTCTTAGATGGGACTACATATGTGAGACCTGGAATTCAAGTCCACCAGTTTTAGCATATAGAATATTTATCTTTTATTTTCAATAAAACTTTGTTTTGTGGTATTATGTTATTTTTGTTGTTTTATCAAATGAGACAATAGGTAAAGCTCTTTGCAAATCTTAAAGTACAAAATAAATGCTAGCTGTTATTATTTTATTTACGACTTGCCTGCTTACAAATGCCAATTGGTGCCTGCTAGATTGTCCAGTCAAGAACTTTTGCCAGATTTCTGGTTGAGAATTCAAGCCAAGAGAAGTGACACCACCAGAAGAGTAACCTGCACCCTTCAGGTCACACACCTCTAACACCAGGCTGATTACACCAATTCTCATGCTCCTTCGTATAGATAGACATTTTCAAGAGGAATGTGTCATTCACCTCAATGAAGACATCAGGCTGTCTCCTTTCAAGAGGAATGTGTCATTCACCTCAATGAAGACATCGCCTCTCTCTCTCTAAGGCTGCCTACAAGTAAGACACAGAATCTGAAAGACCACAAAGCCTATGTTATGCTGTTTGATCCGGGTCATTATACTGTAGTGATAGAGTTATGTGGGTGATTTTTTTTTTAGAATCACATTTGAGAATTTTTAGAATAACTTTATTTAGAATTTTTTTTAGAATCAGGTCAAAACCAGGGATCTAAGAGACCAGCTAGTCCAACATGTACACGAACAATAATTCCACCTGCAACATCACCAATGATGTCTTTGCCTGGCACTCCCTTGCTACCCCCAGGTTCATTGTGGCTGTTTTGGATAATCAGTCATGTGATTCATACCTCAAGCCTCATTCTTTCAACCTTTATTTGCCACACCATACGAGAGAGATATAAAGACAATTGCAAATATATTTATTAATATATGATGAATATGAAAAAGAAAAGGAAATTAAGTCATAAAAGCATTTTCTCCACAATGTACAAATGGATGAAATCTCCTTTTCTTCCAAACACTTGTAATCTAATTCCATCCTAATTCTCGTTGACTCCAGCACAGCAAGAGAGGGACACAATTGATTCATAACTCATGGCAAATGCTTCGGGTGCAATTTTGTCTCTTCTTTGGGACTGTTTTCAAAAACCTTTCATGGCAGGCTAGGGGACTGTTGAAACCTCATGAGAACACTGGGGAACAACTGAAGCCTCTCAGCTTGGCAAAGGTCTGAGGGTGTGGATGGAAGCCTTCTGTTAGGGCCATGCCAAACCATACTCTTCTTTTCTTACTGCAGCCCCCTGCTTCTCTCTCCCATCTGTTTGATCTGCTCTTTGAAGCTCTGGCATCTTCTTTTTAAACCTCCTGCCTCATACAATATTAAGCTGGACATATCACCACCCAAGCATTTTGAGAAATACAATCCTTGCATCACGACCACTACATCTGTGTGTAGATTTCTAAATAGGGGAAATGCCCTATCTCCTGAGGAAGCCCATTACAAATCTTGGAAGTTCTTACCATCAGAAAGTTTGTCCTTATAGCGAGCCTAAATCTGCCTTTTTCTAACTGCTGCCCACTGCTTCCAGTTCTGCCTTCTGGGGCCAAGCAGAAAAAGTCTAATTCACCTTCCAATTGAAAATTCTTCAAATACTTAAAGGCAGCTATCCTGTTCCTCCTAAAGTCTTCTCTTCTCCATAATACGTAACCCCATCCCCTTCAGCCAATCCTCACATGGCACGATCTAGAGACCCTTCCCAATACTTGTTGCCTCCTCTGTATACATTCCATCTTCTCAATAATATTGTTGTTCAGTCGTTTCCGATTCTTTGTAATCCCATTTGGGGTTTTGTTGGTAAAGATACTGCAGTGGTTTACCATTTTCTTCTCCAGCTCATTTTACAGCTGAGAAAACTGAGGCAAACAGAGTTAAGTGACTTGCTGAGGGTCACACAGCTAATAAGTGTCAGAGGCGATATTTGAACTCAGGAAGATGAGCAGGTACTGCATGCTATCCACCGTGCCACCTAGCTGCCTGTGTGTGTATGTGTGTGGATAGGTAGATAGATAAATAGATAGATAGATAGATAGATAGATAGATAGATAGATAGATAGATAGATAGATAGATAGACAGAGAGAGAGAGAGAGAGAGAGAGAGAGAGAGAGAGAGATACTCAGGCTGGAACCTCAGTAGTCCAGTATAACACTTGATACAGCCTAACCTTTTCAAATGCCATACTCTGTTATTGACTTATGTTAAACTTGCAATAGACTAACCCTGACCCCTATCTTTTTCACACAAACTACAATGTAACTATTACCTTCCCCTGTTGATGTGAGAATTTGACTTTTTTTAATTCAAGAAAAGGACTTTGCATTTCTCCCTGATAAATTCCATCTTACTAGTTTTGTTCCAACATTCTACTGTTTAAAATTTAAACAGTAATATTTTATATTACATTAATTTTATTTACATATTAAATATTATAAATAGTGACTATTACTTGTCATTTATTATTAATATAACAATTTATTATTATAAATGTTAAACAAATAAATATATCCCTAATAAAAGGATTTGTTCTGTAAAACTTGGATTCCGCCAAAAGGCCACACCCACGGACCTAGAAGGCCACACCTGGTTGATGCTACAGGTTCCCCATTCCTTGTTTAAATCATTTGGTATCCTGAATCCATCATACATTTAGCAGTTTGCTATTCCTCCCAGCTTTTGGAAATAAAAAGAACAAGAAAGAAGAAAGTTACTTGAGGCTTTTTTTTTTTTTAGCTGAGTATGGAAGCCTGAGGGAATCTAGTGTTCTGGGCAGCCTTCCTTGTCTGTCTGTCTGTCTGCCCCATTTTAGCATGCATCCCCAGGGGAGAAAAACTCTTGTTTACTGGGCTGAGCAGAGCTGTTTGCTTTACTAGTCATTGTGTACACTAAAGGTTTGGGAAATAGTAACTCTTGTGTCACAGGGTGTGTGATGGTTATGTCCCTGACTATACCTTCTGAGCATTTCCCTATTCTCATTAGGCATGCCTATGTCAAAGGTGCAGGAACACTAACACACTGTCCCAGCCTCTGGGCAGAGATTTTTTAAAACCACAAGAAAGATGAAAGATCAGTCCAATTTTCCAGTGACCAAACTACCTCCTGGTCATGCTAGATGTTTATGGAATATCCATGAATTCATTAGGCTAGCAGGACATAATTGAATAAGTAAAAATACAGTAATTTCTTCAAGAAAACTATGATTACATCAATGCACGTACTCCCTCCACCAAGAGAAGTCACAACCCACAATGCCCCCTATATCTTAGCAGATTCATCCTGAGTTGTAGTGGTTAAAATTTCTTTTTCATCAATGGAGAGACTGGAGCACAGGAAGCAAAATTCCAGATCTGAAGTCAGAGGACTTCCCAGGACGACATATAGGAACTATAACTAAAACCATATTCAAAGTCTTTCTAGCTTGATAGGACTTATCGTAATTTGTACTCTATTAGTATAGATTTACAAATCCATGATCACCTCTAAGCTACATTAAGACATGGGAGCATGATTTTAGAAGAGTAATATTAATAACAGCTGGCAACTACTTAAGAGATTTAATGTCTGCAATGTGCTTCAAGTCAAATTGTCAACAAGCATTGTTGATAAGCACCTACTATGTGCCAAACACTATGCAAAGCACTGGGGATACAAAGAAAAGCAAAAAATTAGTCTCTGCTTTCAAGGAGCTTACAGTCTAATGGGGAAGACAACATGCAAACAACTATGTACAAACTTATACAAGATAAATTGGAGATAATCTCCCATAATACATGCATTATCTCATTTGATTTACCCAATAATCCTGGAAGGTAAAAGCTATTGTTGTCCCCATTTTGCCAATGATGAAACTGAGATTCAGAGACATTAAGTGATTTACTTGTGGTCACAAGGAGTTAATGAGTGCCTGATGCTGATTGGAACTTCTGTCTTCCTGATGTCTTGTCCAGTACTTTGGCTCTTACACAGTTCTGGTACTCAATATTTGTTAACTGAAGTGATTTCTCACCAAATTATTTTCTACAGAAAGAGTTCAAGTAAATCCAAAAGGATAAAAGCCACTAAATTGATATTAATTAGCCAGGATAGTGTAGTGGAAAGAAATTTGGACCTGAAGGTCCTGGGAGGCCTGGGCTAAAATCTTGCTTCTGATAATTCCTAGCTAAGTGGCCATGATAAATCACTTTCTTCCTCTCTGAACCTTAGTTTTTCTCTCTATTGCAATAGTCTAGGCATGAGATGATAAGGGGCTGCACCAGGATGATAGCAGTATCAGCGACAAGAATAGGGCATATATGAGAGATGCTACAAAGGAAGAATTAACAGGACTTGGCAATGGGATTGGAGTGTGAGTGAGAGAGGATGAATAGGAGAATGGTACCCTTGACAGTAATAGGGAAGTTAAGAAGAGGGGAGCGTTGCGGGGAAAGAGAATGAGTTCAGTTATGGACTTGTTGAGTTTAAATGTAGGAATGGAAATGATGGGAAGCCTGGGGGCAATTGACCATGTCCTTGTAGAATTTGTGGTAAAGGAGGAAATCTGGGCATACTGTGACATATACCCTAGATTTTAGGAAAGCATCTTTCAAAGGGTTAAGAGGAAAAATAGGTAGGAATCCAAGGACTAAAGTGGTTCAGGTGAGTTCAACCCAAGATGGATGGAAAATGTTCCCATCCAGAATCTGGAGAGACCTATTTGGATACATTGGAACTCACTAACCAACAAAAAAAATTTAAAAGAAATGAACAGAACATAGAAGCGAGGCCAGGTAACAGAAGATGAATATGAGAGTGTTATTGTTTGTCCTTTGTTCTCCAAGAGGACCAGGATATCAGGGATTTGTAGCATGGTCCTGAAAAATAGTGTAAAGAGGGCTAAAGGTCAGAATGAATTGGCTGGCAAGGGAAAAAAGGACAATAGAAAGAGATTTGGAGATTTATTGGCCATATGAGGAGAAAAAGGATTAAAGGAAGAGTGGGCCTTTTGCTTGGGGTGGATAACTGACAACAGAGATAGGAAGGAGCTGATGAATTTCTTATTTTACTTCTGTTTAAACTCTCATGATCTTTGAACTTGAAATGACATAACAAAAATGACTAACAAGGAGTTGATACTCAGGTTAAGTAAGGAGCTATTTATAGACCACTTAGTTGTCCTTAATGAATTCAAGTCATCTGGCCAAGATAACCTGGATCCTTAGGTACTGAAAGAATTGGCAGATGCGATTGCTAAGCCACTCTCAGTTCATTCAATATTTGAATGAACATGAAAAACAGGAGAGGTACTACAAGACTGGAGAAGGGTAAATGTCCAAATTCTCAAATAAAAATAAGAGAGGATAGGCTGGAAACAATAGGTCAGTGAGCTTGACTTTGATTCCTGGTAAAATTCTAGACTAGATCATTGAAGAGACAGTTCTCAAACAACTAAAAAGGGCAGGAGTGTTACACAGAGCCAGCATCACTTCATCAAGAGCAGATCATGCTGCCAGGCTGACTTCATTTCACTTTTTGTCAGGATTATGAAGCTAGTCGGTGAAAGGAATAATGTAGATATAATTTACCTAGATATGAACAAAATGTTTGATACAGTACATCATACTACTCTTGTGGAGAATATGAAGAGGTATGAACTAGATACTAGTATAATCAGATGAATCCATAATTGATTTGTCAACCAAATGTTTATGGACCATTGTCAATGTGAAGGGAAGATCCAGTAGGGAACAGTTGTGTCAAACTCAAATAGAAGTTGGGCCCACTAAGCCATACAAAAGGGTCCCTTCAACCTACCTATAGGTTTAGAAATCTATTAACATTATCTGTATTTTATTGTATTTTTATTTATTTCATTAAATATTTCTTAATTACATTTTAATCTAGTTGATGGGCCTATGGATTTGCCATCTCTGAAGTCAAGTACACCAGATATCTACGATGGGCTCTGTGCTACTTAACATTTTATTGTTCACTTGGAAAAAGGCATAGATGACATGAGAAATGAATTTAAAGAAGACATAAAGCTGGGAGGTATAGCTAACAGCATAGTGAATAGAGCTCCAGACCTAGAGTCAGAAAAACCCAAGTTCAAATCCAGCCACTTAGTGGCTATGTGATCCTGGACACATCTCCTAACATCTATTTGCCTCTGTTTCCTCAGTTGTAAAATGGGAATAATAATAGCATCTACCTCCCAGGGTTGTTTCAAGGATCAAATGAAAGAAGATTTGTAAAGCACTTGGCATAGTGCCTGACATGTGATTGGCACTTAATAAATGCTTATTCTCTTCCATATAAAATGTTAGCTATTATTTTATATATTATTGTATTATTACATTGGACAATAGAATCTGGATTCAAAAAAATCCTGAAAAGGTTAGAGCAGTAGACTGAATCTCATCAAATTAAATTCAATAGGAATAAGTGTAAAGTCTTGGGCATAAAAACTCACACAAACACAAGACAGGGGAGGCATGACTAAACAGAAGTTATTCTCAGAAGAATCAGGGGGAGGCAGGAAAGGAGGAGACAGTTTACTGAAATCTCAATCTCAGTGTATGGTACCACATGGAAGCCAAAAGAACTAATGTGATCTTGGGCTGCATTAAGTGAGTCAGTCAGTATTAAGAGAGATCTAGCTTCTAGGGCAGCTAGGTGGCACAATGGACAGAGCATCACCCCTGGAATCAGGAGAACCTAAGTTCAAATCCAGTCTCAGACACTTACTAGGTGAGTGACCCTGGGCACAAAGAGTCGGACACAACTGAAACCACTCAACAAAAGCTTCCAGGACAGAGGAGATGACTGTGCCACTGTACTTTGCCCTCATCAGACCTCATCTGTTGTATCATGTTCAGTTACAGAGAATTAAAGTCCTTTTTCATATTATTCAGAGGATCATTCAGTTATTGATACCACAGCTTAGAAAGGATATTGATAGTTTGGAGAGTGTCCAAAGAAGAGCAGCCATGATGGTGAAGGAACTTAGCGTATTTAGGGAGCAATGAGATTATGTTTGCCCCTAAAAGACAGAACCAGGAGCTATGGGTGGAAGTTGCAAAGAGGGGAATAAGCATTTACAGAGTGCCTACTATGTGCCAGCCTCTACGCTAAGTATTTTAAAACAAATATTATCTCATTTGACCCTCACAACAACCCTGTGAGGTAGGTGCTATTATTACCCCATTTCTTGACTGAGGAAACTGAGGCATAGGTGATTTGCCCAGAGTCACACAGCTAATACCTGAGATAGATTTTGAACTCAGCTCTTCCTGACTCCAGACCCAGCACTCTATTTACTGTGCTACCAGCTGAACCATTTGTTATTGAATCATACCAGTCCTGTCAGACTCTTAATGACCCCTTTTGGGGTTTTCTTGGCAAGGACACTGAAGTGGTTTGCCATTTCCTTCTCCAGCTTGTTTTACAGATGAGGAAAATGAGGCAAACAGGGTTAAGTGACCTGCCCAGGGTCACAAGTGTCTGAGGCCAAACTTGAACTCATGAAGATGAATCTTCCTAACTCCAGCACTCTATCCACTGCATCACCTAACTGCTGAACCGTTAGAGATGTCCAATACTGAAATAGACTGCCTTCAGAGACAGTGGGTAACCTTTCCTTCAAGGTGTTCACACAGAAACTGGATGACCACTTATTGAGTATGTGAATAGTGGGGATTCCTTTCATGTATGGTTTTTAGACCATATGGCTACCAAAGTCCTTCAAAGGGGCTGGCTCCACTCTGCATCTGGTGCTTTGCCTGGTTTCAACTCCATGGAAGAAGATGCCTGCTTGGCAAGGTACACCTGTTGGCCTGTTTCTTGCCCCTCCCTTTTCTGTTTCCTTTTGTGTGTTGTCTCCCTCTTTAGACTGTAAGCTCTTTGAGCTTTTTATTAATTATATCCCCTGTGCTTAGTATAGTGCTTTACATATATTAGGTGCTTAATAAATGTTGATTGGATTGGATTAGATTCAAAACTGAAAATACAGTTCTGTAATGCTGTGTCACTGTCATACAATGAATTAGCTATCCCTCCCAAATTTGTGCCATCTGCAATGCATTTTGATAAGCAAGCCATCTGTGCCTTTTTTTTTTTACCAAAATGTTGATTAAACTATTGAATAACACAGGAATAAAGAGATCACTGAGTCATTCCACTAGAGATCTCCAGGGTGACATTGAATTATTGGTGAATACTCTTCCAGTCCAGTTATTTAACTGTTCTAAATCCACTTAACTTTTAGTCTATGTCTCCATCTTATCCACAAGAATAACATAAAAAACTATCAAATACTTTGCTGGAATCTCAGCAAATGCAACCATAACATTGTGTTGACTTCCCTGTCTATTAACCCTGTCAAAAAAAGAATTGGGATTAGTCTGCCATGGGCAGTTCTTAATAATGCTTTGTGATCACTGCTTCCCTTTCTATATGTTCACTAACCATTCCTTTAATAGTACATTCTATAATTTTGCCCGGTATAGAAGTCGAGTTTATTGGCCTATAGTTTTCAGATTCTACTCCTTTTGTTTTTTGTTGTTTTGTTTGTTTGTTTAACCTGGAACAATATCTATCCCTTTCCAGTCTTGCAGCACCTCTTCCATTCTCCAAGATGCTGATAATGATTCAGTAACTACCTCTGGCAATTGTTTCAGAGCCTCGAACTAGTAACTTGCCCTTGTCAAGTGCAATTCAGTTGTTATCTCATTACTTATCATAGGTTGCAACCCACATTAGCTATTTCTATTCCATCCTTTTCAGTCTGAAGATCACTTTCCTTGGTGGAGAAAACACTAACAAAATGAGAGTTGAGTCATTCTGCTTCCTCTCCATCATCCTGTCATTGACCCCACATATAATCTATCTTTTGTGAACCCTCCTCTTTTGCTCCAGTATAACTTAAAATCACCTTTTTGCTTTCCTTAGCTTTCCATGCCAGCAAGCTCGTGAGTTTTAATGCTCCTGCAACAATACTTACGGTATTTCTCCATATTTTTGTAATCTTCTGCTACAAGCCTTGTCTTTGTCATGGACCTCTTTGGCAGTCTTAGGAAGCCTATGGACTCCTTCAAAATAATGTTTTTTAAATGCATAAAATCAAATAGATAAGATTACAAAGGAAACCAACTACATTGAAGTACAATCATCAAAATATTTATAAATGAGATATGGTAATATGTGTTTCTTTGTGAATATACTAAATAACAAGACATTGCATTTAAAATATAGGCAAATTCAAGTTAAATTTTATTTTTTAAAGACATACATCACAATGAAGGCTGTTGTGGCTAAGTTTGAATAGGACATTAAACTGTGAGGTGGTCCTTGACAAGATAGCATGCATATCAGGTTGGACAGACATCCAATCAGTTTTTATTTTTGGTTTGATGGCTGTAAGCACAGATGTTCTAGTAAATGTTTAACAACTGGTTCTCAAAAAAAAAAGTATGCATGACACATTTTTAAGTTTGATCTACCTTATTTACATTTTCTACATCACTGTAAGTCTAGACAATAAACAAAAACAATAAGTCAAGCTCTAATCTGTAGTATTTGCTGGTTTCCAAAGTATAAATGTTCACAAGCATTTATTAAATGCCTACTATGTGCCAGACACATGCTAAGAGCTTTGCAATTGTCTCATTTGATCCTCACAACAACCTTGGGAAGTGAGTGCTATTATTATCCCCATTTTACAATTAAGGAAATTTAGGCAGAGGTTAAGTGATTTGTCCAGAAGTAACCATCAAAACCATCTGATACTGATTTTAAAATACAAAAGTAGATGAATGAAGCAGATTAGACAATAAAGGACCAAAAACAATGAAACTCAATAATCCAGTGTTCAATAAACCTGAAAACATAAATCTCTTAGGAAACAACTTCCTTTTTGATTGAAAAAAAAAACTGAGAAAACTGGAAAGCAAGTCTGGCAGAAATTAGGTTTAGGCCAACACTTTATATTATATTCCACAATGCATTCTAAATTAATATATGACCTTAGTATTAAAGCTCAGACCATAAAAATATTAGCAGAAAAACAGATCATGTAACTTCCACAGCTATGAGTAGGAGCTGTATTTCTAATTAAATGAGAAATAAAGGTTATTGCAAAAGATAAAATCATTTTGATTACACGAAATTGAAGAGTTTCCAAACAATATTAAAGCGTACAGGATAAGAAGAGAAGTGCTTATTTGGGAATTAACTTGTGTATCAAATTTCTTAGATAAGGTTTTGGTATCCAAGATATACAGACAACAAACAGATATAGATATGGATATAAATATAGATATAAACATATAGACATACACATAATCAAAAGTCATCCTCCACTAGATAAATGGTAAAAGGATATGAAGAAACAGTTCTCCAAAGAAAAATTGAAAACTATTAATAACCATATGAAAGAATGTTCCAAATCACTAATAAGAGAAATGCAAATCACAGCAACTCTAAGGTTTCACTTTAAGCCCAGAAAATTTTCAAAATGACACAAAATGGGAACAATGTTGGAGGGACTGTGGGAAGATACGCACACTAGTATATTGTTGATGTAACTAGAAATCAGAACTTTTGAAAAGCAATTTGGAATCATTCAAATATAGTGAATAAAATGTCCATAGCTTTTGACCTAGAGACTCCACTACTAGGCATATACTCCAAGGAGATTGATAAGAAAGCTCCATATACATAAAAATATTTATTGCAGCATTTTTATAGTAGTAAAGAACTGGAAACAAAGCAGATGCCCATTGGTTGGGAAATGGCTAAACAAATTAAGCCAGAGCTTTATCCACTAAGGGTTGTAAACCATAGGAATCAAGGAACATAACAGGAGTCAGCTTTCCCTATATGTCCACAGCTCTGGGACTTCAGTTCACTATTTAAAAAATGTACCACACCTGTCTAACTTACTCTTGAACTCCTTCTCTGAAATCTCCCCAAATAATCAGGATAAATTCATTCTCCACTCACACTGGTATATGGAATTGTTACTCGGTTTTCTCTCAGATAATCAGGAATCACATCTTCTTCACCTCAGTATGTAGCAGCTTCACAGAGCTGTCTCTTTTTTTTGTGTTTAAGGCCCATTCTGCATGGGCAGGAGTTGATGTTACTCATATTATCTCACTTGGTCTTTACAACACTCCCATGATGCAGGTGTTATTATTATCTCCATTAAATAATTGACAAAACTAGGCCCAAAGGAATTTGCCCAAATTTATATGGCTCATTAATGTCTGAAATCTAGGTCTTTCTGAATCTAGTCCAGGAGTCTATGCACCATACCAAGCTGCCTCTCGGGCAGACACCATATGGAAGATTCTTAGAGGTCATCTATACTGATGTCCCATTTTACATCTGGGAATCCAAGGTCCAAGTAGGAAGTAAATTGACCAAGATCACATAAGTAGTAAGTAGAATAGCAAGGATGGCCACTAGGTGGCACAATGGATAGAGTGCTAGGCCTGGATTCAGGAAGACTTAAGTTCAAATCCAGTCTCAGACTCTTACTGGTAGTGTGATCCTGAGCAAGTCACTTACCCATGTTTGCCTCAGTTTCCTCATCTGTAAAATACTGGAGAAGGAAATGGCAAATCACTCCAGCATTTTTGCCAAGAAAACCCCAAATGAGGTCACAAAGAGTCAGACATGACTGGAAAATAACTGAATAATAGTAAGAGCCAGGATTCAAACTCAAGTCATTCCAATCTCCTGCCTTTCTAATATCCCAAGCTGCCTCTATCTCCTATGCTTTTTTGCTCCCCCAAAGTATAAAGACTCCAAAACTAGGTATTTATTTACACTTAAATTTGCCTTTTACATCATCATAACAGTATTCACACTGCTAGTTGTGTCTATGACTTGTTTAATGCAAAAAAGTAAAAAAAATTATTTACACAAAATTAATATAAATCCTCAGTAAATTGACAAAGGGCTATTTTCAGTCTGGGAAGAGTGGCCATGATGTAATATGGCTAACAGCTCAGCAGAAGGTATCATAATTTCAGAATGATGGGTAAAAGCTGCCTTTGGGATTGATGGAGGTACTATTTTGGTTTAGATCTGGAAGTTAAGTGGTTCTTTATTTCATTGGATTCATCAACATATTTAGCTATGGATGCCTAAGGTACCCTGAGGAATTATGAGCAAAAAAAAAAAAAATGTGTGATTTAAATCCCAAATGGGGAGAAACATAATGGAAAAAAACTCAATTTCCCAGCTGTAACACTATTATTCCTTCTTGCTGTTCAGAACCTTTCCCTCCCATTTTATTTCACAATACATCATTTAACTATATTTCATACAATTAAAATAAATTAACTGAGGAAACACGATACATTTTAGAATTGTAAAACTGTTGGGCTTTGTATGTGTTACACAAGTGTATACATCAGATCAATCTCATCAGCCTCCTTCCTCCATCAGTGGCTGGTCTAATGAAACCTATGGGATAAACTAAGCCAGTCCTGCATGTTGATGAGAAAGGAGTTAATGCCCTTTCTAATCCCTATGGGTTGTTTCTTGCTGTAGTATGAAATTTATTCACACTCGTTATGTCAGCAAACCAAGCTGCAAAGGATGCTAATGATGTTTACAAAATTCTGTCTTTTCAAAATATAGAAACTCATTCATTGTACAATGTCCAACACAAAGTAGGCTTGTTCATAAATGCTTATTGATTGATTGAACTAATTTTTACTCTTTCATCTTCTGTAGAACTGAATTGCACACTGTGAGTTTATGCCAAGAAAATTTCCCTTTGCCAAAATGTTCTTTGTGATGGCTGTGAGTGTTTGGTAGAAGCCTGGGGGAGAGAAGTGTTGTTTGATAGTTGAAATTAAAACTCCCCCCCTTGAAAGATATAATCTACTCATTAATGGATATTGAGCCCCTATTTTGTACCTATATGCAGACATTGTATTATGTGTGTATTTATGCAAATCTAGGACATTTTGAGAATGCTAATTGGGTTAATTTGTATTTTATAACAAAGTAGAAAAAGATGATTCCTCCATAATTAGGATAGAGCAGAGAGAACACCTGACTGGGAGGTCAGAAGTCAAGCCTCTGCCATAAACTCATTTCATGATCTTGGCAGCATGGTATAACAGAGCACTGGCTTTGGTGCAGGGATGTGCCAATAAATGTGTAACAACTAGCTCTTCCAAAAAATAGACCCATGGCCCATTTTTAAGTCAAATCTGAATTAACATTTTCTCCATCACTTTCTTAAGTCTAGGCAATCAACAAAACAATAAATCAAGCCCTGACTTGTAGCATTTGCCAATTTGTGAGATGCAAGGGCTCACATTGAAGATTTAACAATATGCTCTCCAGCCTGGATGAGCTGGCTCCAAGACAAAGAGTCAAAGGACCTATGCTTGAATCCCAGCTAATCCACTCTCCTGCATGATCTTGGGAAAGTCACTTAATCTCCCTAAGTTTCAGTTTCCTCATCTATAAAATGGGGGTTGGAGTAGATGTGCTCTAAGGTCCTTTCCAGCTCTAAATCTATACTTCTCTAACCTTCAGCACTTAAACACAAAGGCCTCAGTTTCCTCATCTGTAAAATGAAGGGATTGAAGTTGACAGTCACTAAGGTTTTTTTCTTCTCTAAATTTCCATGTTGTTATTCAGTCATTTTTTAAGTTGTGTTCAACTTTTCAGAACCCCATTTGGAGTTTTCTTAGCAAAGATACTGGAATGGTTTGCCATTTCCTTCTCTAGCTCATTTTACAGATGAGAAACAGAGGCAAACAGAGTTAAGTGACTTGCCTGGGGTCATACAGCTAGTAAGTGTCAGAGGCTGGATTTGAGCTCAAGTTTTCCTGACTCCAGACCCATCTCTCTGTCCACTGTGCCACCTAGCTGCCCTGAAGTTCCATGACTATGAATCTAAATCCTGTTGGTGTTGTTTCTCATCTCAGATATTTTCCAAGAACCATGTTCAGGATCAAAACAAGCACATTGGCCATTAGTCAGAATCCACAGATTAAAACAGAGTATCATAGTATAGTTAATCAAGACCTTTAGTACCTGGGAAGGTACCATCCTTTCCCCAAACAGCCCGACACAGATCTGTATGTATATATTCATATGGGGCAGGGCTAACATCTCTGGTGTGAGGACTTGTTGAGCCCTTTTCAGGGCTGCTCATCCACCTTTGGGGTCCACATGTCACCCAGCTCTGACCTGTGGCTCCAAGAAGTTATGCCATATGCAATGGCCATACCCTGCTAAAACTGTCTCTGCAGACAGGTTAAACCAGGTTGAGGGTAACCAACATGCCTCAAACTTGGTATGTTAGAAAGATGTCTACCCCAAACATGTGAAGACTTTCCTGGCAGAATGGGTAGATGAGAACAATTTGGTCCAATGGCCATGAAGGCAACTGAAGCAGATGCTGTGGAGTGCTGAGAGCTATGTCAGTTACTGAAGATGCTGAGGTCATCCATGCATCCTGGGCCATCACCAGTCATCTCGATTTTTGTCTTGTCACTGGAATTAAATGACTCTGAAAGAGAGAGTGAGGCTCTCTCATGACTATGAGCAACTCTGCCTCACTTAAATCCAGTTCACAAGCAAGTTAAGACATTCCCCATGATGTCATTGGTCCTCTTCCAAAAATGAAGGACGAACAACACACACTTGCACAAACACACACACATGCACATACATATGAATGACTAGAAACCGCCATAAGACTCTGATAGTAATAAAATCAAATGAGATCATATATGTAGAACACTCTGCAAAACTTAAGGTACTATATAAATCATCATCATCCTTATTATTATTAAGTGCCATTTGGGAATAAGGGGCAGCAGAATTCCATGGAAAGAGCACTGGATTTAGAGAACATTGGTTCAAATCTTGGTTCTTCTCTTTACTACTAGTGTGACCTTGGGTAAATCATTTAACTCTCTAAGCCTCAGTTTCTTCATCTGTCAAATTAGGGGGTTGGACTAGTTGACCTTTGATACTTCTCACTTTAAATCTAGCGTTCATTGCTCCTGCAATGTTAAACTTATCCTTGTTCAAGAAATCATAATTACTCAAGTAATAAGAGATCTCAAAATGACCATCCCCCCATCATCTCTGAACAGGACACCTACAACAAGACTACAGCTCCATCATTATGGACAATCTTCCTGTATTCATTCAACCTAAGATTGCACTGGCATTTTTGAATGCTATGTTCCATTACTGATTCAGTTTGAGGGCTACTAAAACACTCAAATATTTTCACAAGAACTGCATTGTACCTTCACTGTCACTATCCTATGCTTCTGTAGTTGATTTTTTTTAAATCCAAGTTTTGGACTTTATATGTATCCTTATTAAACATCATCTTAATGGACTTAACCCATTGTTCTAGTCAACTGAGTGACGGTTTTTTTAACATATCGAATCTGTCATCCAGTAAATTGGGTAACCCTCCCAGCTTCGTGTCATCTAAAAATATTATGAGCTTGCAACCTATACTTTCAACCAAAATTTTTACTTAAAAAAAAAACACTTTAAATAAAATAGAGGTAAGCAAAGATCCATTGGGTACTCTACTAGAAACCTCCTTCCATATTGACCAATAAATCCACTAATAATTACCAATCAATTCTGAATCTGCATTACTACTATCATATAATTCAATTCTTTCTATCATATGTACAAAGATGACATGAGATACATTGTCAAATGCTTTGCTGAAATCTACCTATACTATGTATATGGCATTTCCCCTATTCTATCACTTTAATAATCCAGTCAAGAATGGAGATGAGATTACCCCAGCATGACTTGTTATTGATTAACTCCTACTGACTCTTAGTAATCACTGCTTCCCTTTCCAAAGGTTGGCAAACCATCCTTTTAACTACAGGTTCTATATTTTTCCAGGAAGTAAAGTTAACTAAATCCCCCAGCCTATGGCTTTAAGACTACACTTCCCCTTTTTGAAAATCAGGCCAGCACCTTCCTACCTCCGGTCCTGTGGCACCTCTCCCAGTCTCCCTGATTTTTTCAATGATTCCTAAGAGAAGGCAGAACCACAATGACAGAGGATAGGAAGCAATGCAGTGAGCTCTTCTCCATAAACTCCTAACAAGTCTAGTAAATACGTCAGACCAAATCCTGGTGGAGAAACCCAGAAAAGCTTTCAGTAAGTCTTTTGTTTAGCCCAGTTCTGCATAGGGAGGTCTGCAGATGCTGGAGATGGGGTCCAGCTAAGGGTACACTTCCAGTGGAGCACTACAGTCCCCAGGGAGAACTTATGCACTAGGGCAAGAGGAAACCTCAGTCCCATATGGATGTCCCCCCAGATCCACACCAGGGCACTAAAGTGAGGTGGCAACTTTATTACCCACTCCCAGTCACAGCCTGTGGATCCAGGGTGGGAAGAGGACGTGCGCTGGTCATCCAATAGGGAGGCTCTGGGTGTTATATCAAGGAAGGAGGGAACCAGAAGCAGTAGCAGCAGCCCTGATGTGTTCAGACCTCAGGCAGAAAACAAGGTCTTACTTCCAGCATCTCGCCCCACCTGCAGAGGAATAACCAACATGGGAATTCCAGACTACAGGAAACCCTACAATTCTGCTGCTCTGAACCAACTGAGCTTCCCAATTGTCTGCTAGGAGTGCAGTCCAGCTGGAGTCTACTCTTGCACAGATCCAAAGCCAGGTCAGGAACTTACAGAGTTCAGACCAAAAGGACAGCAATCAGACCTTGCCCTGGATCAGAATACTTAGGGAACACCGAAAGCTTGCAGGTCCCCAATGTGTCCCTGAGTTCCTTGAATAACATATCACTTTATATTCCAAGATAGCAGCAACAGGACCAGCTCAGACTTTCCCTCAGAGTTCAGCCTTAACATCATGTCTGAAGTCAGAAAGTAGATCGGAAAAATGGGCAAATAAGAAAAGAACCCTACCATCATAAGGTATTAGGGTGGAAGAGAGGTTGAAGGCACAAATACAAAAGAAGACAATGACTCCAAAACACTCACAGGCAATGCCTCAGAGACAAACACAGCTTAGGCACCAACAACTAGAGTTCTTCGAAAAGATGGAGCAAGAGTTTTGTTTTAAGAGTTTAAGATATTTTTATAAATTGAATAAGGGTGCTTGAGAAAAATGGAAAAGATATGAGAATCAAGGAAGTAAGAATTGCAAAGGGAACTAATAGTTTGGCATAAGAGACACAAAATCCTGCCCAAGGAACAAAATTCCTGAAAATTCAAATGGACCAAAGAGAAACCAATGACTCCATGAGGCTACAAGAAATACTAAAACAAAGTCAAAGGACTGAAAAAAAAATTTTAATGTAAGGTATCTCAAAGCAAAAACAACTGACCTGGAAAATAGATTGAGAAGAAAAAATATAAGAATCATTGGACTGTCTGAACTCCATGACCAAAAAAAGAGCATATATATCATATTTCAAGAAATCTTAAAAGAAAACTGCCCAGATCTTTTAGAATCAGAGGGCAAAGTGGAAATAAAAAGAATCCACTAGTTGCCTCCATAAAGAAACCCCAAAATGAAAATTCCTAGGAACATCATAGCCAAAATCCAGAGTTTCCAGGTCTACAAGCAGCCAGAAACAAAAGAATTCAAGTACCAAGGAGCAGAGTGCACAATTTAACTGCCAGCAGTATAAAGGAGTGTAGAACTTGGGATATTATATTTTCGAAGGCAGAAGATAAGGAGTTAAAGCCAAGAATAACTTGCCCAGCAAAACTGAAAATAATGCTACAGGTTGGGGTGAGAGGCAGGGAGAAGAGAATGGAACTGTAATGAAGTAGTGGGCTTCCAAGCATTCTCTATGAAAAAACCAGAGAAATTCTGTGTAGAAACTCTGAAATTCAATCACAGGAGTAAAGAGAAACATAGTAAGGTAAACATGAATCCACACTCATAAAGGACTAAATAAGGATAAACTGCTTACATTTAAATATGGGGAGATGATAAATGTGATGATAGCTGATACATCCCTATCATCATCAGGGTCCATGGAGGGAGTCTAATTAGACAAGGCCTGAGAGTAATCCTATTGTGTCTTGATGGAAAAAAAAGAAAAATACACTGGGAGGGAAGGGAAAGGAAGATTAGGGAAAACTATTTCACATAATGAGCATGAACAAGTAGATGTCTATACAAGGAGCAGGGGATGGGAGAGCAGCTGACATTTGAATTGCTCTTATCTAAATTGGTCTAAAGAAGGAAGAACATGCACACACAGAAAGAAAGAGACAGTTGGGTATAGAAACACATTTCACTCAACAATGAAATTGGAGAGAAAGGAAAGGGGAGGGAGGGTAGATTAAGAAGAGATTAGTCCTAAGCAAAACAAATTCTGAGGATATATAAAAATGTTTATACCTCCTTTTGAGATAGCAAAGAGTGGGAATGGGAGGGGATTCCCATGGGGAAAATATAGACAAGTTATATTACGTAAATGTGATATATTATTATGCTGAACTCATATCAGCACAATAACCAATCAGGATTCCAGAGGGCCAATGATGAAACATGTTGCCTACTTCCTGAGGGAGAGGTGAACTCAGAATGCAGGATGATACAAATATTTTTAGGACATGGCCAATGTGGACATTTGTTTTGAGTGTGTGTGTGTGTGTGTGTGTGTGTGTGTATAAAATAAGGGGGGTGGGGAAATTAATCTCATTGACTCAAAAATCACATGAGCCATTTATTTCAATACTTTAGGATGGAGTTAATCTGAACAAGATGCCCTGCACAGAGCCAGCCTCCCAAACAATTGAACAACTCATAGTGAACTTCATGGCAACCTTCTGGAGAAAGGTCATTGAGGATTCTGGAGCTGCGAGTTGGTAATGTTCATTCCCTACATGTGGGCTTCGTAACCACGGCACTTTAGATTTGTGCCCACTTTTGCCCCCTTCTGGACTCAGGTGGTTTTGTGGGAGAGTGTGTACCTGACATTTCTCGAAAATATTTTGTAACTACTGTCATTGCTGTGCCAATTGAATAAATGCCTTTACTAAAGAACTAAATGTAGTGACTGATTATTAAAGGGAAGCAAACTGGTGGGGGCCTCTAGAGCCAATGTTTATGAGGATAGCCACACACAGGTATATACTTAGAACTATAGGATTAGTAACCATCACCCTGGTGAGGACCAAAACTGGTCAGTGACAGTGTGAGCTGGGCAAGTGAGTCCCAGGATGTATGCCTGTATTTGTATGTATATATGGCACATTGGCAGAGTGCCATTAATGTAACTGAGTCTTGAAATAATTATTCTGTTTTTACAGATTAGGAAAGTGAGACTCAAGAGAGTCCAAGTGATTTGGCCATGGTCACATAACTACTGTGTCAGCAGCAGGGTTTGCACTTAGGTCTTACTGACTTCTGGTCCAACACTGTATTACTTCCTACTAAGAGAATTTCTCCATCCACCTGTATTTGAAGTATTATGTTAATGCATATTCTTCATTTTGACCAGTTCCACTGTAAAATGAGTATTTCTTTTAAAAATTATTTTATAAATGAAAGATTGCAACTATGATTGGCTTCTCAGCAATACAGTGATCCAAGACAATTGCAAAAGACTCATGATGGAAAATGCTATCCATATCCAGAGAAAGAACTGTGGAGCCTGAATGCAGATCGAAACATATTATTTTCACTTTTTTTGCATTTTTTCCTTTTGTTCTGTTTCTTCTTTCACAGCATGACTAATGTGGAAATATGTTTTACATGATTGCACATATATAACCTATATCAGATTGTTTGCCATCTTGGGTAGGTGAGAAAAGAAGAAGGGATGGAGAAAAATTTGGAACTTAAAATTTTTAAAAATGAATGTTAAAAATTGTCTTTCCATGTAATTGGAAAAAATAAAATACTATTAAATTTTTAAAAATTAATCAATTAAAGATTATACCTGGAAATTTGGGAAATTAAAATTATTGCTTTTTTGTCAGAATTCCCATACCTCCCTCTGGTATCCACATACACAGATACAATGTATGTGTGTGTGTGTATATATATATATTTATTTATTTATATATATACACATACATATATACACACATGTGTATACATGCATGTTTGTATGTATGTGTTGTGTACATGTATACATATGTGTATACATGTGTGTATTATACCCATATACATACGTATATTTCATTTTATAACTCACATTCAATTTTAACATAATAGAATGCATCTAAATTTAAATCCTTAAAGGGAATGAAAACTGAAACTTTAAGTATATTTCTACTGATGATACTAAGCTCTGAGTATTTTTCTTTCAGTAAAGATAAAGATCTCCTGTGTTATTTTAAGAGTTTTACTCTCAATTAAAAATTCTGAATGCACTAAGAAATCTATGTCTCTGACACTTTGCTGGCCAAGAAGTTCCTATTAAGGTTACAGATAGCACTGATCCAACTCATTGATCCTAGAACGCAAACATCAGGAGAACTAGTAGGACTTAAAAGCAAATAATATTAGAATTTAGCCTATCCCCATCACACTCTCCCAATGTTCAAAGACAAACAACAATGAAAATTATCAGGCATAGTCTTTGGATCAACTATTTGACTGATAGTCAAAGGATATTCAGAATGAAGGGAAGACTTTATTTCAGCACACATTTCAAAAAGAATGTCCCAAAATACTTTTCAGAGTGGCTGCCTTCCACCTCAATGGCTCACTGTATTGATAGCGAATATATCCCTCACATATCTGCAATGGGCACTTTTAATGGTGGTGAGTGGTATGGTCTTTAGGTTTGATTTTTGTCTGCCAAGTAATTCATTTCTCTATCTCACGCTAGATTCTGTGTACTTGGAGTTCCCTATCTACACGTGTGTGACATTCATAATGAGCCTGGTCTAGTTTTGGTCTGGATATGATTTTATCGCAGTAGAGAACTTCTAGGGGAAAGGCAGGGAGAGGAAATCCTCACTAGCATTGCAAATCGGCAACTTTCCTTCAATGTATAGTTTTAGAGAGTGGTTTGATGAACTGAGAGGTTTGACCAAGGTGTGTTTCAGAGGTAAGATTTGAACCCAGATGTTCCTCATTCCAAAGTCAATTTTCTCTACTCTATGCCATATTGCCTTTCTATAAACTCTAAGTAAAAAAAAAAAAAACAAAAACAAAAACAAAAAACCTTAATTTATGAGAAATTTACCAGTAAGAAACAGTCATTACTTGTAATAATAGGCAAGTCTATTCAGGTTTGTTACATACTAATTGAAAAGCTTCATGCAGTCATTCTTCATTAGACATTGTCTATCTGTATTTCTATTATGTATGTACAGTATTTACTTTAGATTTATATTCTACCTTCTTAATTAAAGTCAATAGCTTGGTAATGACTATCCTATCCCAGGGCAACTAGGTGGCAAAGTAGATAGAGTGCCTGGCCTGGAGTCAGGAAGACTCATCTTTGTGAGTTCAAATCTGGCCTTGGACACTTACTAGCTGTGTGACCCTGGCCAAATCACTTAACACTGTTTGTCTTAGTTTCCTCATCTATAAATGAGCTGGAAAAGGAAACAGCAAACCACTCCAGTGTCTTTGCCAAGAAAACCCCAAATGGAGTTGGGGACGGCTGGAGATAATCCTTGGAATTTGTAAATGAGAGGACCCAGAACCCAGCTGGGTTGAGCCCATGAACACAGGAGGGATTCCATTCCCAGTGGGACAAAGAGAGCATCAAGGAACCCAGTGAACTTCAACCTCAGCCTACATTGCTACCATGAGTTACATGGAACATACAGGTCAGTGGGATTAATGGGCTGCAGATTTTCTTTCAAGAGAGCCCTAAAACATGGGATAACGCTCTATCATGGGACAACTCAAGAGAACTGTATGTATGGGTCCCTAGTGGAGAGAAGTGCTCACCAAAGGTTAAGAGATCATCTTCATCAGCCTCAAGTGTAATTCCTTTTGGGGCAGTCACAACCACAGCACAGCACCATGAGTGTGAAGGAATATGCCACTGACATAGAAAATGGAACTTTGGAGAGGGCAAGAAGGTTATCTTTGATTATTTATAGAATATATGGGGCTTTTAAAAAAATCTGTGGGGTAAAATAAAAGCTCTTCTGTATCTAATACATTTAGCTAACTTGAGTGCTTGAATGGTAACTGTGAGCACTTTTTACCCACATTCGTAGAGACCTGTTTGTTGTTCAGTCATTTCAGTAGTGTCTGACTCTTAATGACCCCATTTGGAGTTTTCTTGGCAGAGATACTGGAGTGATTTGCCATTTCCTTCTCCAGTTCATTTTACAGATGAAGAAACTGAGACAAATAGAATTAAGCAACTTAAGGGTCACATAGCTAGTAAATGTCTAAGACTGGATTTGAACTCAGAAACATGAGCCTTCCTGACTCCAGGCCCGGCACTCTATCTACTGTGTCACTTAGCTGCCTGCCCCTTGTAGAGACTTGGACACAATCTATGTGCTGGTATTCTCAGAGGAGACCCTGAGACACAGAAAAAAATGTGACAAATTCTGAGGTTGCCAGGAAAAACTCTGCATGGAAATGAGTATGATTTGTGAGAAATCTTTCAGATTGAACCCTATCTCTATAAAACGAGAATTTAGGTCCTGTGACAAAATTTACTTAAAAGAAGTGATAAGATCTCCAATTCCACATTAACTGCCTCATCCTCATAACTCTATTCTTACTACTATGTGTGGTATGACACAGTGATACTGAGGTCAAGATAAGTTGATGGAGTGGGGGGGTGGGAAAAGAAGGAGGAAGGAAATAGTTTCAACCAAGTCTGAGACATCCACCTCTAGGGTAAATATAGCCATCAAAAGGCTGGTTTTAAAATATTCAGTGATGCTGGTTGCTTGGTTAAAAATGTATATACACTTGCCCTACAGTCTTCTAAGAGTTGCTATTGAATATTACAAGATTAATGAGTTTAATCAGGTGTTTTCCTCTTTAAATCAAGCAATTATCTCAACAGAGGAATCTGGGGAAATAGTCTTCCCATTCCAGATATCCTGTTAATAAAGCTTTGACAGAACTTTTACTAATCTTGGCATTAAGTCTCCCAGAATAGTTAGAGCAGCTGACGGACACTTTGAGAACATGATGCTAAGAAAACTACCATACTTGTTCTGAACAGCTGTAGGAATTGGTGTAAATCTGTAGGAGGCTTATATACGCTAAGATATATTGGATTAATCTTCTCAGGGGGCTGGATCAAGACTAGGAGAGATATGTCTTTAGGGAACAGAGATAGATGCCTTTAAAACTGTGAGTACTACAGAAGAGCAGGCTGAGCCCTCTGGCTCAATCACCAGCACCTAGCCCTCCTAGGGAACAGTCTACATTTCTAAACGATATGTCCATATCAAGAAGGCTGCCTAAAACTAAAGGAAAGGCTATCTCTGTCTTGAGTCAGCAGATATATGTTGGGTGTGTTCCTAAGTGGACCCACCTGCCTATTGAGAAACTCACGGGAAAAGCAGTCGTAGGAGCACTAGTTCTTGGCATGGCACCTAAAGAGTTTACTGCCCACTTTTCCTGGCACATCAACAGTCTTACATGCTTCCCTCCCCACTGTAGTTCAAGGTTCCTTGACTCCTCTTGGCAAGATTCTTGTTGTTGTTCAGTTGTTTGAATCCTGCCCCACTCTCTTTGACCACACCTGGGATTTTCTTGGCAAAGATACTGGAGTGGTTTGTTATTTCCTTCTCCTGCTTATTTTACAGATGAGGAAACTAAGGCAAACGGGCTACTTGCCTGGGATTTGCACAACTAGTAAGTGTATGAGGTCAGATTCGAACTCAAGAAGTTGAGTCTTCCCAGTTCCGAGTCCAGTGCTCTATCCACTGTGCCACTTAGCTGCCCTTCTTAGCATAGTAGTCTCAGATATATTGATCCCTCTTGGTGTTTTGGTGGCTTCGGCCACAATAGTAGCCTCAGCATGGCCTAGACGTGGATGCCATTTTTTGTCATCTCCCTTGCTCCTCTTTGCCAGCCTGACAGCCCTTGAAAGTGGAAGTGTGAGTGTGCAAGTAGGAAACAGCCTGGGTAGTACTGCATACTGCAGAGGCTACACTAAGGCCTCTGGGAATCATAGGCCGCTAACTAAAGAGAATCTTCTCCAACAAATGAAGCTGTCTTTGGCCCCAAACCCTGTGGGAACATGGAGGGCATGCCAAGATAGTCACCTCCCCATATACACATACATGTTTGAAATATATTGTAAGGGCTCTGAGGTTCAAAGGGGAAACTAATTGCTAGCAATCGGCATAGCTGTTCACTGGAAAAGATCTTTTGAAGTGGGCTCTGAGGATCTGCCCTTTGACCTGTGCTGTTCAACATTCTTATCAGCGATGAGAAGGAAGGCACAAGATGGCATGTGTGTCAGACTTGTAGATGCCACAAAGTTCAGAGGGACCGCTAACAACAGTTAAGATTCAAAAAGATATTGATAAGCTAGGACAAAGGACAAAACCTTATAAGACCAAATTTAGTAGGGATAAAGTCCTTCTGTAAGGGAGAGAGGATTTGGTTCTCAATTGCTCTGCCTACCCCCAAAGAAAAACATAGATAACAGAGGGATAATGTAGTTTTACTACGTTGACAAGTTGTTAACATTCAGTGACCCCTTTAATAAATGTGAACCTTTCTTTAAGAATGAATTAGGTCGACTGGGCTGAAAACGATCCATGCCTCTGGGGATTTGAAGTAGTTTAGCCTAGGGGAGTCTGAGTTAGTGCAAGAAGGGAGCACTCAGTAGAGAAGACAGGTGCAACTCTACCTCACTTAAATCCAATTCACGTGCATGTCAAGACATCACCCCATGACGTCATTGGTTCTTTTCAAAAAAGGAAGTACAAATAACAATAGGAACAGTGGAGAGGAAAGGATTTCTCTTTCTCCTTCTTCCCCCACCACACCCCCACCATCAGCAGAACTATTATGTAAGAGTTATATAGAATAACTTATATAGAATAACTAATATATGTAATTATATAAGAATTATGTATAATAACTATTAAATATTACATAATAGCAGAACTATTATATAAGGGCAAAAAAACTAGTCTGGCCTGGATTGCAGAGTGAGTGACGGGGAATAATGTATAATCAGGCCAGAAATATAGGTTAGGGCCAGGTTACAAATAGCTTTAAATACTAGTTATTAATACACAAGCATTTATTAACCAGGTACTGTGTTCCAGGCACTGTGCCAGACGTGGATTAAAAAAAAAATTCAAGCAATTCCTGCCCTCAAAGAGTTTATATTCTACTGGCCTGAATCTAAAATGGATCTGAATCTAACACCAAGAACTTCCTTCTCTTTCTCCTTTCCTCTTCCCTTCTCTTTAGGAAACCAAGATACTTCTTGGTGGATTGGTGTTAAAGAAATCATAAGGGGAAGAGGTGTTGCCACCTGAACATGCAAACCCATTCATTGGACCCTTAACCTGTTCACAGGTGACCTACTCACTTCCTGAGACCATGTGAACATGATACTCTCCATATGTTTCCAGCTTCTGGAACATACAGGACATGGGACAGGCACGTCCTCAACATACTTCTACTCTCCACCAACCCCAGAAATTCCCAGGGGAAGAAAGGAGAGGATCTTGCCCTCTTCCCATGTCTTTCCCTCTTCAGAAGCGCCTTCCAAACATAGACTTATACATATACACATATATACCTCTCACACAAACACCCAGTTTCTTATACATTCACTCCTATGCTCAGTTTAGGATTTACTTACCATATTATCCTTCAACCCCCAAACTTAATCCATAGCCCCACACACCACAGGCACGTCATTCCTGCTGTCTAGCACTTCTCTCCTATTCTTTACCTCCTCCATTAATTCCAACACTAATCATCGGTTAGCTTTCTGATCCTCTCCCTAGGAAAATTAAACCCCTTCTAATTTCAGTTGAGATAATTTTTGTAATTTAACAAGAAAAAATACTATATATTATCCCCAATAGGGCTGTTAGAATCTGTAAGCTATCTTTATTTTGAAGTGAGAGAAAGCTTTGAAGGGAAAAGTTTCCAAGGGGTAAAAAAGTCAATACTTTGTCTTTAAATCCTGAATACTGTTGGAGGTTCTGTGTTATGCATATACTTAATTTGAATGATATGATTGCGGACATCATAGAAATAAATCGAAAAACAATTTAAATGGTCTGGCAGTCACTTTTTGATCAGATAACAGGGCTATTAAAAAAAAGAAGAAGAAGAGTATTGTAGGATGAAGCATACAGGTCACCCTAATCCTAACTTTGACCTAGGAGGTCAAAATTGGGAACCTGTGGCAAATAAGAAAAATCAGATAAAAAGAGTGTGTTATTCTTTAAGTCCATGGGTTGGGTCTTCCTTGTTCCTTGGAAGGTATGAGGCCATAAGTGATTAGAGGCTAACAGGCCAGTAGGCCAGTAGATACATATTCTATTATATTCAAGAAGAGCTCAGATCCTTTATTTCACAGGCACAGGAGAGGAATGTACAGGAATCAAGGGCAGCAACCAGCAGTGCTTTTGGTAGTGGTATGGAACTAGAAATAAAGTAGATGCCCATCAGTAGTGGAATGGCCAAACAAATTATGATATAAGAATATAATGGAATATTACTGTGCTGAAATAAATTGTAAATACAGAGAAACATGGGAAGGCTCATGTGAATTAATGTATGCAATGATGACAGAAATATAAATGGAAAGAATAATAGAAAGAATTGAAGCTGAATGCTTAAAAAATTGATTACTAAGCATGGCCCCAAAGAAGAGATATGAGAAGACACTTCCTACAGATTCTTTGTTCAAGTGAGGAACAGTGAGGGTGGAACACTGCCCTTAATGCCCCAATTTTCTTTTAATATGTTGATTAATTTTGCTGAACTCTTTTCCCCTCTTTCTTATTTTCTGATACAAGAGATGACTCTATGGGAAGAAATAAGAGGAGGAGAAATACAGGAAATCTAGGTGATGTTTAAACAAAGGATATAAATAAAATTTAATTTTTAAAAAAGGTAATCTAAACAATGATGACATGCCACAGAGTTAGCCTGAGATCTGTATACCTGATCTTCATCTACTGAGCTCAGTTCCCTCTCTCCCATCCCTTGAACCGGGATTTCCAATTATGGGCACTAGGCATGACAAAAGCTCCAGTCAGCAGAAAAAATGAAGACAGTGCTCACTTTTTACAAGATTGAGGTTCAGAAATGTACGATTTCCAAGAGTAGTCCCAAGTGGCTTTCTGGAACCAAGGAAAGGGAGGAAGGGAAGGAAATAAGCATTTATTAAGTGCCTACTATGTACCAGGTACTGTGTGCTGTGTGCTTTACAAATATTTTCTTGCTTGAGAAGGCCTGATGGGTGGAAATTTACTATGTCCATGAAGTTCCAGTTCAGCAACTAATTAAAAGACTTGTCATCACACTGTGTTATTCTCCAAAAACATTCTCCCAGAACATCCTATTTAATTTTTTAAGAACAAAACACAAAATATATTCTGTTTTGCTGTTGAATATAATTTTAAATGCATTGATTTCTCTTGGTAGTTTTAAAATACATTCAAAATGAATAAAACATTTTTTTTAAATTAAAGTTTTAAAGGTATTTAGGTACAAAAGGCTCAACACAAATTGATATGAGTGACCAAACATTTTACAGTTCTACTTTATAAATATAAATGTCACCTAAAATATTTTTCAATCCATTCTAGTGCAAGTCTCTTCAAAGGAGAGTCAGAAGGAAGAGAAATAGAATTCTATATTTTTAAAGATTTTAACTTAGACTCTGTCACATATGAAATTAAGATAAAATGTTATAAATGCTAGCTGATACATTCCTCCCTTGAGGGATAAATACATAAGAACTGTTCACAAAGGCTGCTACAATTTTAAGAGGAAAAAATCGATCAAACACTGTCATTCTTTCAAGCACTTATGCTAATAACAGCAGTTCAACATTTCACACCTCAGCCACTCCCAGCCCCGTTTTTGTTTTCTCACAAATGACATAGCTTATGCAGACTGCTGGAAGCACCTTCACAATGTTTGGTATGATGCCCTTGTAGAAGCCTATCACTCCATCTGTAAGACAATTATTATTTTAATGAGACTGATCATCTTCATGGGTGGAATTCCTCCCAATGTTTCTAGAAAATGAAGAACAAGAAAAAATAATTTAGCCTAATATTATAATTCAACTTTGTTCCTTCTCCATTGGCTAAGCAAATCCATATGACGAAATAGAATACAGTACTAGCTTTCAGCAAGCAAATCTGGGATAAAACTCTTTCATAAGACTTCAAGGCAGCATTTACTAATCCTTTGCCTTTAAAAAGAGTCCCACTCACAATTAGGTCATTCATGAAAACAAATTTTACTAGATAGTGATAACATTTTTGATAACCTTTTAATTACAGAATTATAATTCTAATGATTTCTAAGTATATTTATTGAAAATTTTCTGCCTTCCCAGTCCTCCGAGCACCACAAAGAGCTAGCTCTCTCCCTCGCCCACCCCTCCATTTATTTATTTGAAAATGGGTGTCCCCATCTCACCCAGGTTGGAAATGCAGTGGCCATTCATTGACCAGCCCCATTGCTGATTGGCACTGAAGCTTTCACCTGCTCCATTTCCAGTCTGAGTTGGTTCACCCTTTCTTAGTTGACTTGGTGGTCCTCTGCTACCCAGGGCTCAGCCCAGGAAATTGATGTTGGAATTAATGTTAGACTTGCTGCAGCTCAGAACTCCTGAACTTGAATGTTTCCCAGCCTCAGCCTCCCCCGTAGCAGCACTGTAGACTTATGCTGTGATAATCATTTAAGATCATTTGAGCCCCAATAAGGGCCAAAGCCTGAACTAATCAATCAGAAGAAGCACCCCAACATAATAGACATTCTTTTCTTGTTCTCTGAGTGAACTCAAAAGGTCGCTTCCTGTGTCAGCAACTACAGGACCAGATGAAGATGACCAGCATTCTTCTGTTTATGACCACTAAGGCACCTTAACCTGGACACTACCTTGAATAATGGAACTTTTCTTATCTTGGTATTTTATGGACATATACTATGCTATGTCATGTTAATGGTAAAAGAAACACAGATATCCTGGACCTATAATTTCAATTGACACTTTGATACTCTCCTATCTTATTATATTTACAACCTATTCAATTAAGAAAATTCCTTTCTCATGCTATGGTTAAACATATATGGAGACCATAAATCTGAGTAACACAGACATCCTGAGACAGGGTTTAAATGTCTTCCTAAAATTGCTTGATTCAGTCAAAGTTAAAGCTCTGGTTCCATGTATATGTCGCTAACTTAAGGGAATAAACAATTTTAATTTACTTATCACCTAGCTTGTTGCCTCTTTAACCAACTTTCAGGTTGACAGCTGTCACACCTGGCTATAATCAGGTTGACATAGCTATACTGGGATGTCCCTGCCAAAAACCATCCTGAGACCAGCGTTATCATTTCCATAATGACTCAAGAGAGGCAAGCTGGGACTACCTATACAGGAAAATGGGAATTCCTCCTTGGCAGTCTGAGATGAGAAGTCAAAATGTAAGGAATGTCGCACAATATCCCAGAGTCCAAGTGTAGACTCCTGTCATATAGGACTTGGTTCTTCTAGCATAGCTCTCCTTAGAGGCAGTCATCAAATTCCTAGCAGAACATCTAAAATTCCTGACATAATGGGGCTCCAAACACTCTGTACTTAGAAAATAAACAAAATATAAGCTTTTACTAAAACTTGTATCAAACTAAAAAAAGTACCTTTCACTAATTCTAAAATCCTGAAATATTCTAAACCATGATAATAATGATAACTAGCATTTAGATAGTACTCTTTTTTAGCAAAGTTCTTTACATACATTATCTCATTTCATCTTCACAACAACTGTGTGAGGTAGACGCTATTACCCTCCTTTTACAGATGAAGCAAGGTTAAGCAACTTGCCAGGGTTATAAAATTAATAAGAGTTGGGAATTGAACCCAGGTATTTCTGATTCCAAGGCCAGTGCTTTACCCATTTTACTAAGGTAAGAGACCTATATCTAATACTGAATCACAGACCAAACTGGTCACACCAAAGTCCATCGCAGACAGAGGGGAACATGATTCAAAAGTGATAGTATACATTTAAGTCAGTAATTCGTGATCTTTTACAAGGATGTTTTCATACCCCACTCCAAAGTGGCTATCGTTTTAATCAAAGTACAACAAAACGGATTCTTTACTTATTATCTGTCCTTCCCACTGCCTAGCCAGAACAGAAAAGTAGACTTTAACTTAGTTATCTGTGACAAAATGGGGAAAAGAAACAAGTACCAAATATTTTGTTGAGGGAGGTAGGTGGTATAGTGGATACAGCACTGAGCCTGGAGTCAGGAAGACCTAAGTTTAATTCCAGCCTCAGACATTTCACTAGCTGTGTGATGCAGTCACCTCTATCTACATTTTCCTTAACTGTAAAATGAGGCTCACAATAGCACTTCACAGAGCTGTTGTGAGGATCAAATGAGATAATATTTGTAAATTGCTTAGCACAGTGCCTGGAACATGGTAGGCACTTGGTAAATGCTTCTTCCCTCCTCTCTCTCCTTTCCTTCCTTCCGTTTTGCAATGTTGTTTAAAGCAAATGGCATCTTTGCTACAATCCTGCAGGGTAGCATCTCATTTCAGTCTTCTCAGAGGGGCCAATATGACTTGAAGGAGATATAGAGGATTCAAGTGCTGGGAGAACAGGAACAGGAACGCAGAACCAAAAGTCACTAGGACCAACGGCATGAACAATTATTGAAAAGAAATCTCTCACCACAACCCCAAGAGAAGACTGAGTTCCTGAATCAGCTAGAAACAGAGGAATAGGCAATCTGCTGGCTTTGACCGAGTAGCTGCCTCTAACCCACAAAATTTGCTGAAATGACCCCTGAGGCTGTGGCTAAAGAGAGCTGAGACCCCCTTCCAGTTGTGGAGAGGTGACACAGCAACTTGCCACTCACTGGAGGACCAGAAGGTGGCAGAAGAGTGCAGGAGAGAAACGAAAGTCAACCCGCAGATAACAGCAAAACAGAGGACCAGTAGGTGGCGATACAGCAGAGAGAATAGCCCAGTAGGGAACACAACCAGCCTAATAGCATCTCCAGACCAACATTAATAGCTCTGTAGGAAAGCAACAAGTGGTCGTGTAAGGGGTGGAGGAACCTAGCCCTCTGAATATAAGTTGCCCCGGCTATGTGTATTCCCTACACAAGTGCCCCCTGCCACATGTGTTCTTTGGCTTCACGTGTTCCTCTCCCACTAGTGGTATGGGAATCTATGGGAAAGTGTACCCTTATAAGAGAAATTATTATTTCTCTCTCATATTAATAATCAATTATTGAATTGGGACCAGGATTTTTTCAGAAGCCTGTAGGTTGTTCAGCCTTTGGATATTGCTGATAATACAATTCAATTAACTTTCTCTTCAATCTTGTTCAGACCCCACCCAGGTGAGGAAGTCCATTGTGCTCTACATAGGTATGAGTGGGGAAAAAATCTTTAATTAGATTGCCCAAGGCTGGTCAATTTAGAAGTAAATGACATAATTAAAGTTAAATTAAAGGTAATATTAATTACCTTTAATTAAAGGTAAATTCTTCTAGCCCTTCATTAGAATAGGTCCACCTCTCATTCTAATATTCATTCTCTCTCATTAATTGTTAACCAATCAGAGTTGATTGCCACCTTCAGGAATACCCACTATTCCAAGGGTATATAAATTGTGAGCCCACCACCATGATTCATCTTTGGCATCCGAGAGTGTCATTGACCCATTTTATTGGTAATATGCTAGCATTATTAATAAAATTATTAATCACCCAGAAATTATGTCTCTCAAACTTCTTAAACATCACATCTACATGCATGGAAAGAAATGTTCCCTGTCTCTTGTTGTACCATATTGTTTAATTAAAATGTCTTTTGCTTTGAACTAATGTATTTGGTTGGTATGGCAAAAGAAACATTACTGAGGGATGGTTTTGAATGGGTACTGACCTAAAGTGTACCTTAAATTTGACATAGCTTTCTGGGAGCCCATGATTAAAATGAGAGAGAAGGTACTTACTCGGACTATGCAACCAATAAGATACGAAAGGGTCACTGAGCCAAAACTCACCTTCAGCCTGCATGCAAGTTCTCACTGGAGTGAAAGGGTAGCTGGCTAACTGACCACAAGGATCAGACAAGGTACTATATGCCAGTACTACTACAATCCCAGGGTTTACAGAGTCTCTTGAATGATGCTGCAACCAAAAATTCTTCAACAGCTGCCCAAGAACAGAGTAGTAAATATGCATTAACTATTGTATAAGTTTAGGCATGATGAAAATTATAAATCAATTATACAACACCTTCTTTCAGCCAAGTACAGACCTCACCACAGCAACCCACACTCTTTTGACTGCCCATTTAGATCTCTTCAAAGAATACATATGGAGCTATTCCTTAAACCTACAACTTGAATAGAATATGACTCGTCTACAAAGAAAGAGAAGCCAAAGGCATCTAACATTTGCATTTTGTGTGGTCTGCCTATATGTTTTAAAATGCAATGTAAAGTCAATAAAACCCAGATGTCTATTGGTCCAAATTATGATCAGCTTTGCTCTTCTCCCTTTACACTATCCTAGCATTAAGACTGGTCAGGTAGTCCATCTACATGCAATTAAAAGTCACAGAGCATCATAAACAGAGTACCCTCACTATTAGGCCTGGACCACAAAACCTCAATTTTCTGACCTTCAGAAAAAGACTAATCTTTTCAAATCAGATCTCCCAGAAACTATTTTGAAATACTAAGTTTAGAAATAAATCTTAATATAAAAAAAGTTTATATCACTGACAACTTTCTTTTTTTTTCTTATATTTTATTGAAGAGATTTTAACTTTGTTCTTGTATCCGGTAAAATATGTAATTTTAAGTGGAATAATATGATGTGAAATAATATATAATAATATAATATAATAATATATAATGTGCATATATCACCAAGCACAAAAATAAAGAGAGCTGTTAGGGTTTATAAACACCATGTCTAAAGGCAAAATGTTTTCAGTTATAAAGACAGAAGTCTAAAAGTAGCCCAACCCAATACTAATGGTGACAACTCATTTACATAAATGAAAGCAGAATAATGGAGGCAAAAAGCAAAATAAATAGATTCACCCAGAAGATGGTGAATACTTCAAAATTCTGTAAAATATAATGCTTTTCATAAACCCATAAGAGTAATATGTTATCTTTCTAATATGGAAATAGTGTGGTAAAGCATATTCTTTGGTTTTCTAATAGTGGGAATGGGTATGTGCTGATTTGATCATACTCTATGAAATCAGGAGCACTTGCTTTCAGGATGGCCTACTGGCTTTAGTAATGCAGAGTGGCCAAAATGTAGGTAGTTGGCACATTTGGGGGTTGAATTGGGTCTTGACCTAATCAGTACCATGCACTAACCAGCTATTACTGTTCATGTTTCTAAAGGAAGCCCCTTTGCCTTCCTCTTCATTATCTCCAGGCTGATCATACCTGAACTGGGGTCTAATATTTCAATTACCATCAAGTTATTCTCAATGGGGGCAGTTAGGTGGCACAGTACATAGAGTACCAGGCCGAGAGTCCAGAAGACTCATCTTCATGAATTCAAATCTGGCCTCAGACACTTACTAGCTATGTGATCCTGAGCAAGTCACTTAACCCTGTTTGCCTCAGTTTGCTCATCTGTGAAATGAACTGGAGAAGGAGATGGCAAACTACTCCAGTGTTTTTGCCAAGAAAACCCCAAATGGGGTCATGAAGAGTTGGACACGACTGAAATGACTGAACAATAATTCTCAAGGAATCCCAGAACCAAGTAGCCCCAGGACAAATAGACCAATGACAATGCAAAAAAAAAAAAGGCCACATAGTATCATAATTCAATTCACTATTTAGTCAGAAAATATTTGCCATTACTTTTCTGTTCCTTTAAAAAAAAAAGGAATATAAGATTAGATTCTACTAATGAGGAATTTATAGACCACATTTTCCATTGCAACAGATTGGTTGTAAACTCAATTTGGGAATGAACTCACCTCAAACACAGCTAGGTCCACACCTGCATAAGGTATGATGTTAGGAACATAACCTTTGTAAAAGGTTTTGTATCCTTCATACTTCAACATCTTCTGGACACAATTAGATATCCTTGTGTATCTTGAAGTCGAATCTAAAGCCAACCTGGTCTTTAAAACCTGGATTAATGAAATTCAATTGATCAGATTTACCCAAACCAGAATTGTCTCACAACTACATTATCTTGCAAATTTATACAAATCTCATATATAACCATCTAAAATGGAACTGCATTTTCATTGATCAACTTCTGATGTCTTTTTTGCCACTATTTACAGTAAAGTTTGGGGGTTGAGGTGGAACTAATAAGCAAGGGGAGGGGGGAAGGCATCTTGGCTTTGCGTGACACATCTAACCCAAATTCCCTCACTATGTGTTAAAGCAAATTCTGGCTATTTATTCACACTTATAAACCGTAACAGAAACAACAAATCATTTTGTAGACCTTAAGAGAAAATTAATACATAACTATCAAGTGAACATTAACAAACTTAAAGTAAAAGAATCCAACGTATACATTAACTACAACTAGCAAAGTACAGAATGAAGAAACACCAAAGAAGAAAAAGATATTTCAAAAACATTTAAAGTAAATATACTGGAATCTTGCTCTAACACTAAATTTAGAATAAGGTGGGTCCATTTTGTATCCCATCCAAGAAACACAAAATCAAAGTGTAAAATCACATTTATTATAGAAAGTTCTATAGAGGCAGTATTAAGATACAGTCGACCATAGAAATAGAGATTTTTAAATTGCTAAATCCACCTACATTCAGGTCTAACTTGTTTGTCTCCTAATACATTTAATTCTCCTGATAAGTATCTATTCCCTGCCTGTTTAAAGTTCCACTGACCTCAAAAGGAGCTCTGTATATATGTCTGGAGAACGAGGTCCCCGAGACACTATAATTACTAATTGTATTAATGTGAGTGACCCTAAAATGTGCATATAAATGAAGATTTTCTATAGAGAGGCAGTTTGATGTGGTGGAAAATTCAACAAATCTCAACATTTATTAAACACTATGTACAGAGCATTATGCTTGGCACCGAGGGAAACAAAGTTCAGATAAGGCAGTGCAAAGAATGCTGGATCTGGATTCATGAAGACTTAAGTGCAAATCCAGGCTCAAACATTTACTAGCTGTGTGACCTTAGGCAAGTCACTTAACCTCTCTGTCCCTTGGTTTCCTCATCTGTAAAATAGGAAGTTATAATAATAGCACTTCCTTCCCGGGGTTATTATGATATGTAAAGTATATTACAAACTTTAAAGCACTATATAAATGTTACCTATTATTAAATAAGTTACAGTCCCTGTCCTCATGGAGTTTATACTATAGCAAAGTAGAGGGAGTGAGGGAAATGGGAAAGCCATGCATCTCCGAGGTTGCAGTGTGGCATTTGAAAAGGATCAAGAGACATAATTTCTGGGTAATTAACCATTTTATTAATAATGCCAGCATTTTAATAAAAGTATAGTCATTTGGCCATCTCTCTCTTAGACCAAAGACAATGATGGCAGAAGGCTTGCTCATCCTTACCTGTCCCAATGGAAGAGGGGTGTTCCTACAGGCAGCAATCAACTCTGATTGGTTCACAATTAATGGGAGAGGATGAATATTACATTGAGGGGCTGGACCTCAACTTTGATTATGTCATTTACTTCTTAAGTTACCCCCAACTGTTGGGCAATTATTCAAAGCATTTATCCCCACCCACACCTGAACAGAACACAATGGCTGCCCCACCTGGGTGGGGTCTGGATAGAGGAGGAGGTTAGCTCAACCTTCAGGAACTGAGGTTTTGAAATGAGGATAAAAGAAAAAAGGTGGAAATCTGAATCTCCCCAAATCACTGGTTATTAATAATCATTTTTTTCAGGGGCAGAAGACCAGGACTGGATACCAAGTTCTGAAAATTACTGGCAATATAACAAGTCATACAAGTCACTTAGCCTGTATGAGACTGTTTGTTCATCTTTAAAATGGAAGAAATAATATCTGCACTTCCTACCTCATGGAATCTTTTGTGAAGAGAGTAATTTGTAAAGTCCTATATAATTATCAGCTATTATTATTAAACCTCTTAGGCACAGCAACCAATGGGAAGTGCCTTCTTCTGTTCACAGAAATACCAACTTAGATGATATATTCTTAGCTGCAATATTATATTTGTCCTAAAGGAAAGTTAGCTTTACTCAGGATAGTGGCACCTAGTGACAGGAGTCTCAAATTCTGTAGCTCTAATGCCCAGTTTACACTAAGACCCAACCTAGAACTCATGTGAAAGAAATACAACCTATAATCAGCATTAAAAGTATAGCCTTGCCGGCTGTTTCATGGGGACACTTACCTCCAAGGGGTAGACCAAGGTCTGTGCAATGATTCCAGCCAAAGATCCAGAAATAAATCTCTCTGTAATTCCTATAGTGGTCCTCTCAGTAGCAAGCAAGTTTTTATACTATGTAAATAAAGGTATTCAAATGCACATAAATACAGAAGGAAGAGATTTACATCAGTCATTGGAGGTATGATTTTTGAAACCACACCTTGTTTAACAGTTCCATCCACCTAGTGGAATGTATATGGTTTGTATGCTTGTAGACATGATTCACTAGGATATTAAGCAAAGGACCTCCTTTGGATCTCCTTCTTTCCACATCTAGCAGAAGAAGGGGTATCCAATAAAACATGTTGAGTGCATGGACTCACATGCCATTCAAGCAAAATCCAGGCAATTCCTTGATGGGTACATTGTCAATCAGGTCAGATCAGGTAGGGGGTTGAATGAGGTTAGTGTCTGAAGTCTCATCCAACTCTGAACATTCTGTGGTCGTTTCCTTCTGCATCACCATGTCCGTAATGAAGCACGTGCCCCAAGATAGGGTTTGAACCTCGTACCTTTGTACCACTAACAAAAGTTGCAAATTAATATTGTGTGACAGGGTGGTCACTGGATCATAGAGTTAGAGCTGGAAAGGATCTTAGAAACCATTGAGTTCAACACCCTCATTTTACAGATGAAGAAACAGAGTCTCAAACACATTAAATGGCTTGTCTGGGGCTACCCAGCTAAGTTTCTAGTGCAAGATATGAACTCAGGTCTTCAAAACTCCAAAACCAGCACTCTAGCTAGGGCATCACTTAGCTGCCTATAAGGAATGATAAATTAAAGCTGAGGAGGATATTGGCCTGCTACACATATCAAGGGTTCTGAAATTATTACCTGACAATAATGCCGTTGATGAGAAGCAA
Organism: Vombatus ursinus; assembly: GCF_900497805.2. NCBI lineage: Eukaryota > Metazoa > Chordata > Mammalia > Diprotodontia > Vombatidae > Vombatus > Vombatus ursinus. The sequence continues at coordinate 3,504,305 of NW_020951391.1, read as the reverse complement.
AGTGGTTGGCCTCAGAGTCAGAACAATTCAGATTCAACTTCTGACACATGTGAGGCCCCCCCCCCCCCCGCCCCGGCACAGTTCACTTAGCCTCTCAGTGCCTCAGTCAATTTTCCAAGACCCTAAGTGGTAAAAACAGTTGTCAATATGCTCTGACAAAGCTCTCACTGAGAAGCCCCCTACACAAGTGAAATCACAAGTCCAGGCCACTCCCATCAATAACAGCAAAAAGTGTTGCTAATGACAATTAAGTCATTTTGTTCATAGTTGCCAAACAGCTTAAAAAAAAAAGTAAAACATTCATTAAAATAGTTATGAATTAGGGCAAAAACATTTTCTCTAATTTTAAAAAAAAATGAACCTGATTGATGGAACATCATTCATTTCAACAAGTATCTATCACCTTACCATGGGTATTCCACAAGGCTCTCCTTTGCCCTTTTCTCTTCTGGCTCTACACCTTCTCTATGATTTCATCAGTTTCCATAAATTCAATTATTGTCTCTAAGCAGAGAGCTCCCATATTTATGTAACTAGCCCTTCTTGTCTCTCAAACTCCAGCCTTGCATCACTAGCTTCCTGTTGGGAATCTCTACCTGAGTGTCCAGCAAGCATATCAAACTCAATATGAACCAAACAGACCCCACAAACTCCCCTCCACAAAGCTGCTCCTTCCCCGAGCGTCCTTGTTTCTGTTGAGGGCATCATCGTTCTCCTATCACCCAGGTTCTCATCTTGAAGTCGTCTTTGATTATTCACTCTCCTTCACCAGGCATCTCTAATCAACTGACAAATCTTATCAATTCTACCTCCTCTGCCTCTCTCAAATACATTCCCTTATCTTCACTCAGACTGCCACAGTCCTAATTCAGTCCCTCATCACTTCTTGCCTGGACTTCTACAACAGTCCTGCAAAGCAGAATTTCAGTAGCTCAAAAGAAATGGTAGATGTGAAAATTTAGACATCTCCACTCCAAAGGTTCATGAGGACTATTTGTGCCCAACCTACGGTAGAACTTTCGGAGCTCATTTTGGTCTCATCGGACACACTGTACCTTGACTCCAACATAGTGATGTCATTTTTATCCTCTTTGAGAATGAAGAGCAACAACCATACAATAGTTTCCTAATAAAGGTTCTTGCTTCCTTTCTCTGCCCTTTACAATAGAGTCTCCTTACAGTTGCCAAAATAATTTCCTAAAGCACAAGTCTGTTATGTCTATCCTCTAATCAAGAATCTTTAGCGGCTCCCTACTGTCTCTAAGATCAAAGATAAACTCTTCTGCTTGGTACTTAAAGCTTTTCAACCAAAATACATAAAGCCTTCTAGTCTATCTTTCAAGACATTTCAAATTACTGCCCTTCATGTACCCTACATTCCAGCAAGTCAAAACTGCTTGCAATTCCCCAAACTCAACAGTCCATGGTCTGTCTCCAAACCTTTGTACCAGCTGTCCCCATAACTAGAATGCACTCCCTTCTCACCTCTACCTCTTAAAAACCTTAGCAAGCTATAGAAGGAGATACTGTCCAACAGGTAAAGTGGGGCCAGATTGTAGAAAGCCATGACTGCCGGGATAAGCAGCTCACAAATGGCCCCAGATTGGCACACATTCCAATGTCCAATGTCCTGCATGCTCATAAAGAAGTCTTAATCACCTACATATTCATCTTCCTTTAGCCTTCGGCTCTCTGTTAGCATCACACTGCAAATTTCAAATTTTCAAAATTTCAAAATTCACAATTCAAAAAAATCCAAATTCAAAACAAAACCTAGAAAACAAATAACTTTACTCAGGCCTCTATCTTGAAGAAGAACCCAGCCTGACTATCCTTCATTCCCTTCCCAGTTTTGCTTCTAACTTTCCATACTCTCATATTGCTGTCTTTGTTACTTCAGCGTCGGAGGCCTCCTCACCCTAGTATATCCTTTTACCATAAGGGCCCCGGCTCTCATTGGTGAGTTATTCCCAAAGCCTCCAATTTTAAGAGGGGCTTAGGCCAACTGTTATCCCCCTCTCAGTTTTGCTTTTGACTTTCCAGACTTTGACACCACGCCACCATACTCACTACCTCTCCTGCTTTTCAGTTCCCTTTTGTTGGAGTGTAAGCTCTTTGAGGGAAGTGTCTGTCTTTTTTTTTTGTATCTATATTTTTGTATCTATATTTCCCCCACCTATGCTTACCACAGTGTCTGGTTGTAGTAAGTACTTAAAAAATGATTCTTGCCTCACCTTGTCTTGATGTTTGATAGAACTTCACTATTCTTCAAATATTCACTAAAGTACTTTCAACAACCTCTAATCAGGGTACATTAAGTCCAGCATACTGGTCATCATTTCATTCTCTTCTATGACTTTGCTAGATTCTCTTTGTCTCTCAATTGTTAGAGCTAAGAAAAGTTACACTAATCTTTCATTTTTTTTATCTGTCTCCTGGTTCCCTTCAGGTCCTAACTAAGATGCTACTTTCTACAAGAAGACTTTCTTGATTCCTCTTAATTCCAATGCCTTCCCTCTGAGATCATCTCCAATTTATATTGTATATAGCTTGTTGGTATGCAGTTGTTTTTGCGTTGTGTTTCCAGGGACTATTTTTTACCTTTGTATAGCACAGAGCCTGGCACATGGTATGTACTTAATAAATATTTGCTGACTTGTTGACTTTTCAAAATTAATTTGGCACTCAGGAAAAGACCCTGGAAAAAGTTATTTGAATTCTATTTGTAGTCAAGTAAAAATAAGGAAAGGGATTTTAATTTAATGCTCTTGACAGCCTAAGATAAAGAGTGAATATTTTTAAAAACTAATAATATGATACAGGAATCAAGGAGTAGTTGAAGGCTTTTGACTCAGCAGTTAGGCTAATCTCTGTAACTAGGGTCAATGTCAAGTTTAGCAAAAGTTAGATCTTCCAAGTAGCTTAAGTCAAACAGACATAATAAAATGCAAAATATGATCCACTAAAAATATAATTGTTTTGTTTATCACTTCAAGGAAATGCAAAGACTTAAACCTGTGGCTTTTTATAAATGAGATTAAATGTTTATACAACATTAGTGCTGATTAGGAGATAACATTAACTGACATTTGTAGTGAAGGCTTTAATAAAAACTAGGAAGTATTAATTAGATTTCTACAAGTTGTGATAACCTGATGAAATTTCCAGTGCTGTGACTCCCATTTATTATTTGAGATAATATATTATATGTTATATATGATGTAATATATATTTCCTTATTTATCATTATTATTAAAACATTTATTAATACATGACTCCCATTTTGAATCCAAAGTAAATTAGCAAAAATATATTATTCCTTTCATTACGGGACAAAGATACACTGAATCTCTTTTCTAAACAATAATTTTTTTTTTAAAAAATGAACTTGAGCTGACAAGTCATCATCCATCAGAAAAAATAAAAGCATCAGCCAAAAAGAAGTTAGTTCATTCATTATAATGGCAAATAACTTTTTAATCAAAGACCAAAAGATGCACATTTTCAAATACTCCTTAAGGTTCTGATCAGATGTCCCAAGGTCATTTGGCTAATTCTCAGTTTCTGCACCTTAACAAATGATATGTAACCCCTTTCACAGGCAAAGGGTGTTGCTCTCTACCAGTGAGGAAAGAATCCCATGTCAATAGGCTTTGGGACTGAGGTTAGAAGAGTTAAAAGCTTAAACCATTCAGGTGTGGAAGGCATCTTAGAATCGTGAGGTTGACCAAAAGGGGATGAATATTTTGGACATGGCAGCTCTCAAGAAACCCTTAAGGGAACTAAAAGAATAATTATAATTGTCACTACTGAAAAGGGTGTCCCCACCTGCAAAATCACATATTGAAGTGTTATAAGGAAGAGTCTGTGATAACTTCTAATAAAAATGCCTGTGGAGAAAAACAAAGCCATTCTTATTGTTTATATTAAAAACAACGTTCTTCATTTTTGTGAGAATAGTCCTAAGGATTAAAAAAAAGTTTAAATATTCTTTGTTAATTAAATTCCACAGGCAATAATAATATAGTGCCTTTTCATATGACCAGTATTTAATTGATGTTTCAGGTGCAATTTTAAGAACATTCGTAGAATTTCCCTTCCAAAGGGAATAGACACCTCCTTCCCTTAACATAGTCTCAAAGCCAGTCTTGAGAGTTATTGTCACTGTCAGTAAAGCTTGAGCCTAGAAAGGAAGGAAAAGATTGGACTAATTAATTGATAAAATGACACTTTTTCTAATTGTTGAGAAAGCATTTATATTTCTAAAACACCTCTGTTAAACATTGTTTACATTCCGGTGGTTTTCAGCTTTCACCAGAAGATGGGTAAACATTAGAAGGTACTACATATAAACATCATTTAATTCAATACAATAGTCATTAAAAAGAAATCAGCAAGTTTAACAACCCAGCAGGGATCTTATTACACTCCCCTCCATGGGTGGTTATGACTGAAATATATAACTGTCAAAAAATACAGTAAAAGTAATCTATCTATGAATCATATAACCTTGGAAGCTATCAATGTGTCAGTGAGTCATAAAGTGAAAGCTGTTTTAGCTGAGCTTAATTTCTTATCATCATAGGACGTTCAGACCTTTCCTCCTAGGGTGTGACTCATACATTAATGCTTCTATTAAGAAGTTTCTTTGTCAGAAACTTTGTTACTGGAGACAGAAATTCTATTTTTTAATTTTTATTTTTTTCTCAATTACATGTAAACAAAAAATTTTAACATTCATTTTTTAAATTTTGAGTGCCAAATTCTTTCCCTCCCTTCCTCCTTCCCCTCCCCTCTCTTTAAGAAGGCAAGCAATTTGATCTAGATTGCAAATTTGCAGTCACACAAAACATTTTCACATTAGCCATGTTGCAAAAAAATGCAGACAAAAAATAATAAAGTTAAAAAGTTTTAATCTGCATTTATATTCCATCAGTTCTTTCTTTGGAAGTAGATAGCATTTTTTCACCGTAAGTCCTTTGGAATTGTCTTGGATCACTGTATTGCTGAGAATAGCTAAGTCCTTCACAGTTGATCATTGTACAATATTGCTGTTACTGTGTACAATGTTTTCCTGGTTCTGCTCATTTTATTTTGTATCAATTCATGTAAGAATTCCCAGATTTTTCTGAAAGCATCTTGCTTGTCATTTCTTATAACACAATAGAATTACATCACAATTATATACCACAACTTGTTCAGCCATTTCCCAATTGATGGACACTTTCCATAGATTTCCAATTCTTGGCCACCACAAAAAATGCTGCTATAAATAATTTTTTACACATAGGTCCTTTTCCTTTTTCTTTGATCTATTTGGGGAACAGACCAAGAAGCAGCATTGCTGAGTATGCACAGATACGCACAGTTTTACAATCCTTTGGGCACAGTTCCACATTGCTCTCCACAATGGTTGGATCAGTTCACACTCTACCAACAGTGCATTAGTGTCCCTATTTTTCCACATCCTCTCCAACATTTGTCGTTTTCCTTTTCTGTCTTATTAGCCCAAGGCACATATTAGACTGAAGGCACAGGGCAGGATAAAGTTAGTCATCATGGATGTCAAACTCATGTGACTTAGTAATTTGATGTAGCAGACAAAAAGTCTAATGAGACCAGCTAAAAGAGAAAAAGAGCAACAAAGAGAAATAGTTTCACTGCAATCTTCCCAAGTCAGATCACTTTTGGATGCCACATTTTGGGGTGCCACATTTTGGGGTGCCACATTTTAGAAGGGACACTGCCAAACTGAAGCACATCTAGAGGAAGCAACCAAGAGGACTCAAAATTTTGCCTACTGAGGCTCAGTTGGGAAAAAAAATGCCCTTTTTGTTGTTCTTGGGTTTTTTTTCACTAACTGTAGCTCATTCTGAGCTTAAGCCTCTCTGTTAATACTCTTACACAAACAATGCTATGTCAGCGAATATTTAACAACCATCTCCCCTCCCCCCCAAAAAAAATTACTCAAGAAACACTTTAATTTGCATTATTAACATTTTCTCCATCACTTTCTTAAGTCTGGAGACAATCAACAAAACAATAAATCAATCCCTGATTTGTGGGTAGTGTTTACTGATTTCCAAGATGTAAGGGCTCACACTGAAAGCTTAGCAATTAGCTAGGGAAGTTCTCACTGGACCCAGAGAACCCCTAAATGACACATCCTTGTAGTCATCCTCAGTCACCAACCCTTACTTCTATTTTCTTTGGGCATATGTGTTTTTAAACTCTACATTAGTCATTGAGATCCCCCTGCATCCACAACAGCAATGAGGTCACTAGATGTTGTTTAGTTGTTTTCAGTTGTATATGACCTTTCATGACCAAGCGGTTTGCCATTTCCTTCTCCAGCGCATTTTACAGATGAATAAACTGAGGCAAGTAGAGTTAAATGACTTGCCCAAGGTCACATAGCTCGTAAGTGTCTGAGGCTGGATTTGAACTGAGATTTTCCTGACTCTAGGCCCAGAACTCTATCCAATGGACCACCAAGATAACTAGAGTATTTGACATCAAGGACAGATCGTTGATTTTTTTAAAATAAGGAGCACTGTTAGTTGCTAACATTATTAACATTATTATATTATATTATAATTATAGTATTAATATTATTATATTGAGAAGGCCAATATGACTGGATCATAAAATACATGGAAGGAAATAAAGTGTCAGAAAAGCAGAAAGATAGGAAGAGGCAAGGTTGTGAAGAGCTTTCAATGACAGAAACGTTTATATTAGATCCTAGAAGTAACAGTGAGCTACTGATGTTTATTGAGTTGGTGAATGGCATGGACAGACCCTCCATCTCTACTTAGTTACACCACTAACAGCTATGAGAATAATGATTGCAGTGGAAGGAAGACTAGGCAGAGAAACCCATTAAGTAGCTATTGCAACAGACCAGGCAAGAGGCTATGAAGGCCTGAATGAGGATGAATGTGGTAGTGGAGAGAAGGAAACGTATACAAGAAATGTTTTTGAAGAAAAAAAAATTAAGACTTAGTAACTGGTTCTCTTATTGGGGTGAGTAAGACTGAGTTGAGCGTGACAACAAGGTTTCAAACGAACATGACGGGAAGGACAACAGTATCCTTGACGGTAATAAAAGAAGAGGTGTGGGTTTGGGGAGAAATCATAACAAATTCACTTTTGGATAGGTTGAGTTTGAGATTCCGATAGGGCATTCAGTTTGAAATGTCCAGTAAGCAATTGGCGATTGAGATTAGAGTTCAGAAGAGAAACCCTACCACCTGCCACATCCACCACCTAGGCCCTCTGACCCCTAATTACACTGTCTCTTTAATGTTGGGACTACAGAGACAAATCATCAGAGAGATGAGGCAATCGTCTGAGCTACAGAATTGCAAAAAGGCCCTGTTAGGAAATCCCTTTTTTCAGCAAGTATAAAAGGCAATTGACCAGATGGAGAGCATCAGAAAAAATCCCGACACTGCTCTAGGGAGCCCCGTCATAACTCCTTTGGAAGAGAGCAGAGTGGATGGTTCACCTATTCTGTTTCAGAGATTTAGTTCAAGCATCCCTGTACCCCCACACCCGAGATTTGACTCTGTGGATGACTGACAACTAACTTGCATTGCTCTAATCATGACCCTTGAAGGCCTGATTAGATACTGCTAAGGAAGTGTAGTTCTGACACACCTGCCCATGCTCCTCTTGGTAGAAATGTTGCTCCTAAATCTGAAATGATTCCTTTGAAAAGCAGCAGAGAGCAGCAAGGTGGCGCAGTGCATAGAGCACCAGCCCTGGAGTCAGGAGGACCTGAGTTCAAATCCAGCCTCAGACACTTGACACTTACTAGGTGTGTGACCCTGGGCAAGTCACTTAACCCTATTGCCTAGCCAAAAAAGAAAAGAAAAGAACAGCAGCAAACATCTGTGAACCATGCACTCACCTGCATTAGATGCTCTAATGGAGCTGTACTCATTCGAGAGATGGCACCAGCTGTCATTCCTGCCACCACCTGTCTCCACCTCTGGCCACAGACTCCATCATTTTCAGTGAATTCATCTGGAACAGATAAACTCTCCCCTATGTCAATTACCTGGAAAAGTAAAAAGGAGAATTCTGTAATATTAAAATTAGAAATACATTGTCCCAGGATAAGTTTTGTCTCTGATTTTAAAATGAAGTGCCAATTTATGTAGATCTCTCAGCAGTTAATTAAGACCAAATTATTCCTAGAATGGAAGCAGTCTGTTAAGCATAAATTGTTTTAAATAACCCATTCAGACACTAAACAGTGCAATTTCCATTCAGATGGAATTAGAATGAATAGCAATTACAAATTACAATCCCCATTTAAATTCTGTTCTAGTGCCTTATTGCAGAATGGAGGTGACCCCTAAGTTCTTGAAGGCTACACCAGCAGAATTCAAGCTATAACAAGTTCTGCCAGGGTGGAAAGGTTATGGGTACAATCCTGGTGACAGACTATCACCTGACGACCATGTTAACTTAATTCAGAGAGGTTAAGCATCACAGCATTGACCTCTAAACAACACTTTTAATCAGAGATTTTCAAGAAATAATTTACTAATGTGTGGAGGTTGCCTCAGTGGAGAGAATGCTTGTACTGATGATATTATAGCTTTTTGAAATACTATCAAAGCATAAAATCATCCCAAAAAATCGAATTTTCTTGATTAACACATTTAGGATAATTTTCACCTATGTTTTTCAAGTTCTTCTTACCTATTCCTAAGTAAGGAATCAAAGAGTTAGTAACATTTTATCAGATCTTAAATTCAACTACAATTGAAATTCAAATGACCTGAATAACACCTTGCCAAACTATGTGTGTGGTAATGATGGATATTGATTGATTTGCCAATTTCTTAAGAATACTTTCCGGATCTTAAACATTGAAGTTATTCTGCCAATACAGTTCCCTTCAGACAAAGGTCAATTATATATGTTAATTTTTTTAAAAGGACTAATACATTATCCTGAATATCATCATGATGAAATGAGATAATATTTGTAAAAGTGCTTAGCATAGTATCTGGCACATAGTAGGTACTTAATAAATGTTTGTTTCCCTCCCCCCCACATTCTCCACTCAAGTTCTTTTGTAACTATTCATATTGGTAATAATGTGCCATTAGATTCATAAAGTTATGCCAACAAACTGTGGTAGATCATACCAAGCTAGAAATGTCTCAGTTATGGGCCTGGTAACAATCTATATGTCTGTAATCTAAAAGATCAGCCTACTACCAATAAGTACAGGGGGTAAATGAAGGATGCCCCTTCTTCCCACCTACTATTTGACAAAATTCTAGAAATGGTAGCTATCTCCAAAAAAATAAAAATAAAAATAAGAAAGGAAAATTAAAGCTATCAAAATTGGCAAAGGTAGGAGAGGTGGGGGACAGAATTATTCCTATTTGCAGATGACATGATAATTTGCTGAGAAAACCCTGAAAAATCAGCAAAGAAACAAATTGAGATGATTAACAGTTTCAGTAAAGAAACAAGATACCAAAAAATCTACAAAAATTACTATTTCAATAAAGTAATAACAAAAATTAGCAGGAAGTGATAGTATAATTCCATTCAGAAGACTACAAAATGCATTAATTATATGGGAGCTGATCTACCAAGAACTACAAAACATTCTTTATAGAAGTAAGGGAACATTTAAGACAACTGGAGGGATGTCAGTCCTTCATGGTTGGGCTGACCAAGAGTTTATTTGCATTAGCAGCATTGCTTGGTCTCAACTCCATGCAACAAGATTCCCCTAGGCGCGCGCGCATGTGCACACATACACACACACACACACACACACCCTTCCAGCTTCTTCCTGCATGTTGTCTTCCTCCTTTAGACCGTGTTTTAAAAAATGACGCTGTTTCATGAAGAGCAGCATACCTTACTCTAAATGGGCTATTTGACAAACCCATAATAGAGAGAGCTCTCTGGTCTGTCATGAAGTGGTTAATTATTAGTTTTGCCTTAAGAAATTGAAATGGCTACCTACCCCAGATGTATCTGATGTAAGAAAATAAAATTTGGTGGTAGCTTAACCCTTTTTTGTTAATAAATGGGTACTGAACCAGTACTCACCAACATAATAGCATTGCAGGATTGAAAGTAGGACATCCAAAATCACCTAGTTCACCCTGCAGAAGAAACTGAGACCCAGAGAAATAAACAATGACTTATATAATAAGGTCCTTTAGGTCTTATCAGATATGCTCCACAAAACTAAGTTTCCTGATTCTGATTTATTTTTAGGTAAGTTATTAGCCTTCATTTTCAGCCATTCAGATTCTCAATCTCAGAATCATCCTTGACTCTTCACTCTGGCCCAACCCCTATAACTGATCATGTGCTGTTATCTCTCTCTTCTCTTCTCCCTTCTTTATTCATTTTTTTTTTATTATTAAAGGAGCCATCCCTTGACTCACTTCTTAAAGAGGCCTATTCACTGAACGGGCATTGCCTCACTCAAAGTGATTACCTGAAAAGACCTTAGCTTAAAAGGGCCAGTGTCTCTCATTGCATGCTGGACCATCTCTAGTTGTCTTAATCAATCTCTGGCCACTGGACCCAGATGACTCTGGAGGAGAAAGTGAGGCTGGTGACTTTGCACAGCCCTCCCTCACTCAAATCAAAGTCAATTGCAAGTCATGTCATCATCTCGCTAATGTCATGGTCATCTTTGAGAATGAAGGACAAGGGAGCAGCTAGGTGTCACAGTGAATAGAGCACCAGTCCTAGAGTCAGGAGGACCTCTGAGTTCAAATCTGGCTTCAGACACTTAACATTTACTAGCTGTGTAACCCTGGGCAAGTCACTTAACTGCATTGCCCAGCCAAAAAAAGAGAGAGAGAGAGAGAGAGAGAGAGAGAGAGAGAGAGAGAGAGAGAGAGAGAGAATGAAGGACAAACCACACACACACAAGCTCCTTGAGGGCAAAGACTATTTTTCTTTTTTTTATTTGTATCCCTAGCACTTAGCACAATACCTGGCACATAGGCAAATAATTGGAAATTGAGAGGATGCCCATCAATTGGGGAATGGCTGAACAAGTTGTGATATATGAATGTAATGGAATACTATTGTGCTATAAGAGATGATGAGCAAGCCGACTTCAGAAAAACCGGGAAAGACTTGTATGGACTGGTGCTGAGTGAAGTGAGCAGAACCAGGAAAACATTGTACACAGTAACAGCCTCCCTGTTCAATGACTAATATTGATAGACTTAACCCTTCTCAGCAATACAAGGATCTAAGACATCTCCAACAGCCTCATGATGGAAAATGCTATCCACATCCAAAGAAAGAACTATGGAGTTTGAATGCAGATCGAAGCATACTATTTGCTATTTTATTTTTAAATTCTGTTGTGTTTTGTTTGCTCTTTCTGGTGGTTCCTCCTATTGGTTCTAATTCTTACTTACAACATCACTAATGTGAAAATATGTTTAATAGGAATGTATATGTATAGGCTACATCAGATTGCATGAAGTCTTGGCGAGGGAGGTAAGGAGAGAGGGGGAGAAAAATTTAAAACACAAAAGGTTGTGGAAGTGATTGTTGATAAATTAAAATTAATTAATTAATTAAAAAATAATACTTGGCATATAGTAGATACTTAATAAACATTTATTGAATTGAATTGATTCAACAGGTTCCAATTAGTGCTAAGCACTATATTAGATCTTAAAGATACAAAGATAAAAGTGAAATAATACCTGCCTTCAACGTGTTAACGTTCTGTTGGATGTCTTATATTCTACAATAAAAATGAGTATACCAGCTAAATTAATTACAGATTTGGTGCTATATAAACCAAACATCTAAGAAGGTATTTTGTAGAAATAGTCAAGATTTTTTTTAAAAAAATTATTTAAAGGGAAAAATGTTCCAGAATTCCAAGAGAAATTATGAAAAAAAAAGAGGAATTAAATGGTCTTCTTGTATCAACTCACAACTATATTATTAAACATTAACCATTAAAACTATATAGAACTGATTAAAAAAATAGAAAAGTAAATCAGTGGAACAGGCTAGCTTCTCAAGACCCTAAAATAATCAAACACAAGTCCATATTCAACCAACTGCCAGGGAATAAATGCCTCATTTGATGAGAACTACCAGAGAAAGTAAAAAGCCATTTGTCAGATTTGTGTAGATTGATCTGCTTTGATGATCTACACTACATACCATAGATAAGCTCCAAGTGGATGAAACGTAAATATAAAAAGTCAAATGATTGTTATAAACTGGGAGAACAAAAGAAGGTACATTTCACAGCTATGGGGGGAGGGGTGTTCTTAACCAAATGATAGAGATCTTAAAAGATAAGAGAAAACTTCAATTAAAATAAGTTCAAATATTTTGCACACACTAAATCACTGGAGATGAAGAAGAAATTGTCAATGAGAAATAAATCTTCACATCTAATATCTATGTTGTAAGAAGGTCCCCATATACACCAAAATATTTATAGCAGCACTTTCTGTGATAGCAAAGAATTAGAAACAAAATAAATTGGGAATGGCTGGAAAAAAATTGTGGTACATGAATGTAGTGGAATATTACTGTGCTACAAGAAATGATGTATGAGATAAATACGGAAGTATTGAAAGATCTATATGAACTGATGCAGAGTGAAGTCAGCAGAGCCAGGGGAACAATATATACCATAACTACAACAATGTAAAGAACAACCACACACCAAAAAATCAAAGTGAATGTAACAAAATCATAAAGATCAAGTGGGACTGAAATGAAGAGATGTGAAAAGACACCTCCAACTCATCCTTTTGTGGGAGATGGAAGGTCCACAGGTGTTATACATTGCACATCAATAAATTTTTCAATGTATTAATCAGTTGTGCTGACTTTTTTCCTCTTTAAAAATGCTATTTATTGGGGAGCTAGGTGGTGCAGTGGATAGATCACTGGCCCTACAGTCAGGAGGACCTGAGTTCAAATCTGACCTCAGACACTTGACACGTACTAGCTGTGTGACCCTGGGCAAGTCACTTGCCCCCAATTGCCTCACCCAAAAAAAGTAGTATTTATTATATGGGATGACGCTCTGGGAGATGGAGTAAGAGGGGATAGGATGCTGGGGATAACTATAATGATGAAAAAAAACCCAGAAGATATCAACAAAAATTTATTTTTAAAAACATCTATCTTATAAGAACCAAAAATATGAGGAATTCAGAGAATTCCTATATACATAGGAAATGTATATAAACTGATGCAGAATGAAGTAAACCAAGCCAAAAGAACAACATATATAATACTATCCCATATAATGAGAGAGTCAAAGAACAAAACATAGAAACAGTAACTATCTGAAAGAGAATGATGCAACCAAATAAGCATTGGTGTCCACAGGAGCAAGAAATGATCTTTGAGGCTCAACCCAGGAATATCTAAGACAAAGATTCATCTGGCAATTATGCCACATCTGGACATGAACTTGATGGAACTGATGCTATATACAAACTGCTAAGAGTGAGCCTACCTACTCTCATTAAAAATCATGCTGACATGGGAAGAGCATGTCTCTGAGTCACTGGGGGGAAAAGTTTCTACTTTTAGTATGGATACATCTTTGAGGTAAATATCCTTTTGTAAAATCTGATTGATGCTAATGCATTGTTGGTTGAGTTGTGAACTGATCCAACTATTCTGGAGGGCAATTTGGAACTATGCCCAAAGGGCTAGAAACCTGTATATACCCTTTGACCCAGCAATACCACTTCTAGGTCTGTATCCCAAAGAGATCATAAGAATGGGAAAAGGACCCACCTGTACAAAAATATTTATAGTAGCTCTTTTTGTGGTGGCCAAGAATTGGAAATTGAGGGGCTGCCCATCAATTGGGAAATGGCTGAACATGCTGTTGTATATAAATATAATGAAATACTATTGTACTATAAGAAATGATGAGCAGGCAGACTTCAGAAAAACCTGGAAAGACTTACATAACTGATGCTGAGTGAAGTGAGCAGAACCAGGAGAAAATTATACACAGCAATAGCCACACTGTGCGATGACTGACCTTGATAGACTTGGCTCTTCTCAGTAATGCAAAGATCTAAGACAACTCCAAAAAACTCATAATGGAAAAAGCTATCTACATCCAGAAAAAGAACTTTGGAGTCTGAATGCAGATGGAAGCATACTATTTGCTGTCCTTTCCTTTTGTTGTTTTGTTTTGATTCTTCTTTCTCATGGTTCCTCCCGTTGGTTCTAATTCTTCTTTACATCATGACTAATGTGAAAATACACTTAATATAAACATGTAAGTAGAGCCTATATCAGATTGCATGCCACCTTGGGAAGGGAGGAGGAGAAAAAGGGGAAGATAATTTGAAAGTTAAAATCTTATGGAAGTGAATACTGAAAACTAAAAATTAATAAATAGTTTGATTTTTAAAAATCCGATTGATGCTAAGTAGTGAATTAGAACTGCTGCGCTAGTCACTGGCACCTAACAGCAGAGAGAACACAGCCAATAAGTGCTTGAGCCAACAACAGTAGAAAAAGTGGCACTGTAGCCCACAGAGTTAGTATTAGAGCTAGAAATCAAAAACCATCACCTACTAATTAAGAGACATTTCTATGACACCATATTCAGCTGGAAAGCGGTACTTCATTTGTAATGTTTATTCAGCCTTAACAAGCTCAAGAATACTTTGTATATAGTGGCACAGAGAAGTCTATCATTATAATTCCCTATTGAATGAATGAGCAGAACCTTGTTTGTTAGGCAAGCCAAAGGCTCGGTAAACCTCAGGCTGGTAAATTTAGAGCTGGAAGGAATCCTAGAATACGTTTAGTCCAGTTCTTTCATTTAACTTATGAGGAAGCTAAGGCCCAGTAATCACAAAGTTAGAAGTGACAGTGCCAAGCCTTGAGTCTGGGTTCTTTGACTCCAAAACTAATGTTCTTTTCCACTGTCCCACACCTTAAAGTGTGTGTGTGTGAGAGAGAGAGAGAGAGAGAGAGAGAGAGAGAGAGATACAAATACCTACATATGTGTGTAGGTATGTATATATAAATATGTGTATATATGTATATATACACATATGTAAGTTATGATTATTCTCAGAATCTCCAAAGTTTCACATATAGTTACCAGGCAAGTCACTCTACCTGAGTCTTATAGCACAAAATAAAAACTTAAGCAAAACAGAAAGCATATTTACAGTGGAATGTTTCCAAAACTGGATTATTTCTTCATAATACCCTATAGTATTAAATGCAAAATAGTTCATCCATTCATTCCAGTCCACTGACATGGTGCTCTCATCATCTAGGCTGAAAATTGTAAGAAGATATGATCAACTGGGGAACGGCTGAACAAGTTATGGTGGATAGTCGTGAAAGAATACTACTGTGCTGTAAGAAATGGTGAGTTCAGTGTTCTTAGAAAAACATGGATAGACTTGCAGGAAATAATAAAGAGCAAAATGAGCAGAACCAAGAGAATATTTTATACAGTAACAGCAATATTGTTTTGAGAAGAACTTTGAGTAAGTCATGTTGACCATTATAAATACCCAAAATAACTACAAAGAACATATGAAGACCCTATCTGCATCCAGAGAAAGAAGTGATAAATAGAGGTATGTATAAAAAGGTTTCACATAGATATACATATTTGTGCCTAATGGTAGCCGTGTCTAAGGTGGAGGGTGGAGCGGAGGGAAGAAAAAAAGGAAAAATAAAAGAAAGTTACATGATAACTTCATTATGTATTTAAAAGGAATAGCAAGTTGTACATAACAGATTTGCAGTTTCATGTACAATCATCTTTTTTTCTTTTCTACTACGTTATGGAAATGTTTATTTTACTTCTTAAGTTCAGAAAAAAAATACTTTTTTAAGAAAATAAAAATAAAAGGATTCACCAAATTGCTCAATTAAAAGAAAGACATTGTCAAAAACAACTAAAATTCACGGTTGAAATTAGCATAACTTGCCAATTCAGAATGGCAATGCTAGTAAGTCTACCCTGTATTGCGTTCCCCCAACTACCTTTACTTTCCCATAGTAATGTCAATGCATAATAAGAAAATATGAATCCCCACAGTAACATCTTTCAAAATAGTGAATAGTCCTTAGATTAGCAGGTAGCAGCAATCTACCCACTCTAAAAATTATTGCTGGGCCTTTTCCTTCCCAGAATTGGGCCAAAAGTAGCAGTAATAGTTTAGAGCTTAGAAATACACGTGAATGACAGCACTATGAAGAACTAGGAGGGGGTGATGAGTAGAGACCGAAAATGGGAAGTTGTAGAAATGTGCCAAGATTGCCAGGGCCTAAAGGACAACCTACAGAGACATTTCCTTTCCAGAGGGGAACATGTGTGTGCTTCTAATTCACCCAGCTAGTGCCTACAAAGTAGTGCTAGTGCTCTCTGAGTCTCTAGGACAGGGAAGGGAGAAACTGTTAGCAGGGGCTTTAGGAAACAATAGAATTGGCGTTATTATAAAAATCAGATAGTCTCTGGTTTCAATATCCATCTTATGTCTCTGGATATAGTTTCTAGATTTTATTTTGGCAGGCACTGAAACGTATTTCCCATTTATAACATGATTTCTATGGGACAAAACTGTTTCCCTCACCCCCATCATTTATTGTTTAGTATAACACACTGGATTTTCCCAGGACCAATTAACATTGTTAGGCAAGGTATGTGCCAGTTCAATAGATCACTTAATTTTTTTCTTTCTGTCAGATCTTTATCTTTGTTCCACTTCAATCTAATATTTCGTGGGAACTTTTACCCCTCTCCTGTCTACTTTTGATTGACTTTCAAATAGCTGCACGTGCTTTATTTACTTTTAGTTTCCAGGTATGAAAAGAGGATTTTCACCAGGGAGAATTCAGAATTCATCTGGAAACAAGGACTATATGTAATTAGACCTACTCTCTGTTGTCCTTTTTATGAATTCTTGATTTGATCCAGGTGTAATGGGTATATAATCAGAGGAACCTCTACACCCATTGGATCTGGCTAGAGTAACCCCTTAGAGCCTGCTAGAGACTACTTCCTGTACCATGAGTGCTGGCATTTGAGCGAGGCACCTTCCAGTGACACATTTGCCCTGGATCCTTTTTGGAGGGCTATATGTACTGGCTAAGAGCTAAAAGACATGTCATTAGGAGGTGCTGTGCATAGAGCACTGGGCCTACAGTGCTGAAGATCTGAATTCAAATACAGCCTCAAACACTTACTAGCTATAGGGAAAGTCACTTTACCTCTGTCTATGTGTTTCAGTTGTGAAGTGGGATAATAATAGCTCATAGGGTTGTTGTGAGGATCAAATGAGATAACATTTGTAAAGCACTTAAAACAGTGCCTGGCACATAGGAGGCACTCAATAAATACTTGTTTCATTTTTTCCTCCCTCCTTTGGCATGATGCAGCAAGTGGAGAAAAAGGAACTATAGCAATAGGGATTGGCCCCTGCATCAGAAAGAACTACCCAATCAGTAAACCTAAAAAGGACCCACAACACCCTCTAGCACTCTCTTCCTTTCTTTCTTCCTGCAGCAGGCATTGTGGAACTCTTTCACTGTGTCTCTCCGTAAGGAGAGAGAGAGAAGCACCTTCCTTTCCCCATGTGCATAAAGAGCAATCTTGAGCAATGGACTCCTTATAAGTAACCACCTCAGAAGCTCCTGGGTTACTCAGTTGGTACTGGCTACACTAGAGGAAGGAGGCTTCCCACTTAGAATGTTTCTTAGGGAAGATGATGTCTAACAAAAGAAAGAGCCCAACCTCAGCCTGGCTTGCCAGATATTTACCTTGTTCAAGAGAGCTGTTCAGAGAGAACATGGTCAGGGTAAAGGTAAAATACCAATTCATTAGCTTCACAAAATGTCTCATTTTGTAAATTTTGTACTTTTGAGTCCTTTTCATTTTTAGTTTTACTTTCGTGTGGAAGAAATAAATAGCTGTCCCATATCTATCTCCACTGAACATTGAGTACCTTTCTGTTCCCTTTTGAGGAGACTCTTGACATGAACCATACGTAAGCTTTTGAATGATGCTTTCCCATGGTTCTAAAGTGTGAGTGTAAAACCCAAAAAATTCTTGGGGGGGGAGAACAAGAACCCTCTCTTTGGGAGTCAGGCTCCCTGAGAAGTGAACCTGGCCTGTGTTCTTGGGTCTTTGCCTAGGGGTCACTTTTTGTTGTTGTTCAGTCGTGCCCAACTCTTCATGACCCCATTTGGGATTTTCTTGGCAAAGATACTACAGTGGCTTACCATTTCCTTCTCCAACTCATTTTACAGATGAAGAAACCAAGGCAAACAGGATTAAGTGATTTACCCAGAGTCACACTGAGTAGTAAGTGTCTGAGGCCAGATTCGAATTCATGAAGATGAGTCTTCCTGACTTCAGGAGTGGCACTCCATCCACTGCACCACCCAGCTGTTCCAGGGTCCCTTTAGAAAGGGTTTCTTAATCTTTTTGTGTCATGGTCCCTTTGGCTATCTGGTAAAGTTTATGGACCCTCTCTAAGAATGTTTTAAACCCAGAAAATAAAATACATGGCATTATAATTATATTGAATATAGATATAAGAACATTTTTAAAAATCCAACTTCTCAGACCCCAGGTTAAAAACCTCTTCTTTAGAGGGAGAGGTCAAGTACTTCAGCCCTGTGATCCTAACAGTGGTTCTGTGTTATCACAGAGACATTTAAGTATAATGCTTTCTGTACTAACATCAGAAAAGAAAGTATAAAAACTGAAAATCCTGGATTCATAATCAAGACTCTATCACTTACTATCTGTGTGACCTTGAGTAAATCACTTAGCCACTCTGGGCCTCAGTTTCCACATCTGTAAAATGAGATAGTTGAACTAAGCCTCTGAAGTCTCTTATAATTCTAGATCTATGATCTTCCAAAGTTGGGCATACTGAGGGAGGAAAAGATTCTAACATTCCAGTAAAATCACTGCCACAGAATTCACCAGTAAACAAAAGGCCCCCACAGCATTTTGAAATGGTAGTATAGTCTATCAATAGTAATAAATTGTCAGAGTATGGTATGGTATGATACAATGCCAACACAACCACCACTTTGTACCTCCTTCTAATTTTGTAAACAAAGACTTCTAAAATACTACTTGCTATACAAATAAAAAAAAATAGCCTGTTATGTGGGAATCAACCAGGTCTCTATTTGAAAGTTATTATCTGTCTATAGTTATTTTTATAGAAATTGCTCGTTTACCCTACCATCTGTCTAGCTTTTCCTAAAATAAAAATGCTGTATCAGTTCAAATACCATCACCACCATGGATGTACATACCATCCTTCAGTATGAAATTCAAAGAGCTATAGAAAAAATTTTTTGAAATGTGATTGCATTATTTATATTCAAGAAGATATTACAAAAGAAGTGAGAGGGATTGTTGCAGTTTAATGATATGTTATGAGAGTCATCTCAAAAGAATCCACAGACTCAGACCATCTCCAATCCAAGCAAAGGCATTTATTGAGAATTGCGCTCTCCAGTAGGCTGAGTTCCAAAAGGAACCAGCAGTTTAGTGAAAGCAAGACAGATTTTTATAGGGCAAAAGATGTAATTATATAACAGAAATTCTGAGTATTAAAAAGACAGGAGGAGTTTTTCAAGGGATTAGGTAATAGGGTAGGGGTCCCAGTCTCGGTTGAACTATGCCTACGATTTCCCATAATGCATATAGAAAAACCCATTTAGGGGAACATGAATATATGATAATGATCTTATAATAAGCCTCTCTACATCATAAGTTCACCTAAATGACAGTTTTTGCTATTACTGTACAGATGCATATTTAGGAAAAGTTCTTTCTATTGTTCTGGGGTCCACTTCCTACTGGGGCATCCTAGTGGTGCTGCTTTCTGATTGGCTGGCTATTGTGGTCTAGTCTGAGATTAGATGGATGTGGTTGTGGTTGAGTGCGAGGACACACTTGCTGTTTCTGTGAGAAATATAACATTTAGGTCTGGGGGCAGTGGCTAGCTAGAGGTAGTGAGTAGGATTCCATCACATAGACATGCCTGCTGTCCTAGTGAGGCATATTTGGGACATGGGGTCTGGGAGCCTGTAATGTGGTTAAAACCAGACTGTGTGGTCAAATCAGGACATACCTGCTGTACAGAGAGGCCCATAAGGAAGTTAGGACATTGGGGCTGGGGGCAGCTTTATTAGGATTCCATCAGGATGGCATGTACCTTCAAGGATTTTACAATATGACTGAAGGGGATAATAAGTACAAATGAAAATACACAGAAGCCCAAAAACATAAGTATACACACAAGATAACAGAAGAAAGGGTGGTTGGTGGAGAAAGGAAGCAATAAGAAAAGTAATGAGGATGCCATGTTCCTTATACTATCTATAACTGGAGAAAATTCAAAAGATTAATTCTTCTCTGAACTTGACCCTTTCTGATGTTTGTTACCACCCGAGTTTTAAGGAAGAATGACATTTAGCAATACTCTAGTATGTTAACATTCTATGTTCTCCTCTTCTGAAAAGGGATTGAAGATGCAAAACTGACTTCCCTTTTCAGCCAGCAACTCTGAAGGTCTTTCAGTAAGTGTTCAGTAGAGTGCAGGGTTGATAGAAACTTAATAAAACAGATAGGACTTTCAGAGAAGAAGAGAGAAAGCAGGATAGATGAATAGTGTGGGATAATAAACACATGGACTTTGGAGAAATTTTCTAGCTCAATACAAACATGCAAATCTACTTTTTAAAACTTCTCTAAGTGGCAGCTAGGTGGCATAGATGATAGAGCACCAGCCTTGGAGTCAGGAGGACCTGAGTTCAAATATGACCTCAGACACATGAGACTCACTAGCTGTGTGACCCTGGGCAAGTCACTTAACCCCAATTGCCTCACCCCCCCAAAAAAACCCACAACTTCTCTAAAAGAGAAAATAGAATTTTTAATGATAACCAAAGACTTAAGATAGTGAAAGAGATTGGAGACATTTTGATTTTTATAGTACAATATCAATTTCCTTCTTTCCTCAAGAACACAGACAAGAATATTGCAAATGGGATGCAATTAGATTAACTCTCCTGATCCGGCTCTGGTTATCCAGAAAAAAAGACCCTCCTCCCAAAAAAGAAAGTTTTGGCCTCTGGTTCAAAGCCAAAGAGAGAAGGATATGAGCTGCACATGGGCCCTTCTGTGCCCAACACAGAATAGAGGAAAAAGAGATGAAAGAGACAATAGATATACAAGATGTAAATCTGCCCCATAGCTTTCCCACTCCTTACAGTCTAGTCAAATCATCTTCCTTCTTGCTACTGCCTAACAGAGATTCTTAACTTGATGTTCATGAACTTGTTTTTGAAAATATTTTAATTATTGTATTTCAATATAATTTGTTTCCTTTGTGATCCTATATTTTATTTTATATATGTAAGAACATCATTCTGAGAAATCAATTCACAGCCTTTGCCAGACTGCCAACAGTCCATGACACAAAAAAAGGGTAAGAATTCCTACTCTGTAGAGCACCCCTCACTTCCCCTGAGAGTTGAGACAAAATCACCTAATGGTCTAATTACTGGTCTAATGGTCTAATAATATGGTATAATTAACAATGGTCTAAGCTAATGGTGACTAGAGACACCTAACCTTTTTCAGATGACATGACCCTTTTGACTCAGGGCCAACAACAAAAATTCACCTTCAATCCATCACCCTATCTGAGCTTTACCCCTTCCCAAACCTATTGTTCTTCTGTAGTTGATTGGAGAATGAGGGCTGGGGAAGGAGGACAGAGGAATGGAAATGATAACTGAAAATACATATAATATAACTGAAAATATATCTTTCAATTTGAGATTCTTTTGGAAGAAGTCTCTGAAAAAATCTGGATTAATAAACTGGAATAAATCACCTTCATTTAAAGTTCTCCACTGAGTAAATCTTTTCTCTGGTCTTATAGATTAAGGTGAGTGGTATTATTACTTGGTTTCAGCTAGATACAAACCAGCTTCTCAAGTTCAAGATTGTAAATGAATTTCCAAGCTGTCTTTTTTTTAAAGAGAGAGAATAATTTTAGCTAATAAGAGCTAACATGTGCTATATTCAAAATTAACTAATATACTACTTGCACAAGTCAAAATGGTACCTTTGTAGGATTCATAGACTAAGAAAAAAATAAATTTGTAGCCAATGTTTTCTGATATAGAATATTAAAATGAAAGCTTAAAGTAATGTTCCCAATTAAGAATGAGCTAACCTTTGAAGAATGTATGTTGCTTGTAGTTTAGAGACATTTGTACCCAGTGTCTTAAAAGCCTGGACTATATCTAAAGGTTCAATTTTTCCTTTAAAAAAGAATGAAAAGAAAAACGTACCAATTGAAATTTGAAAATACAATGACAAGGGGAAATTTTAGGGGGGATGTTATAATATTCTGCAAAACTGTATTGCCATGATAGATACTTTATCACTGAACCTACTTACAAAGAAAAAGAAAATAACTGAATATTCCATCTAAAGGCATGAAAAGTTCTCTCAACATTATCATAAGGGAACTTGAAAAACAACAATAAACCTACATGTTTCTTATATTTTAAGCACATATACATTTTACATCAACTTAATTCAATTCAACTAGGATTAGGGCACCTATCACGTGCCTAGCTAGGGCATGGCTAGGTACAATAAGGGATACAAGAGTACTTTATGAAATAATCTTAACTACCACTAAAGCTATAATTTTATTTTTGTGTTACTTTCATAATATAAAGCATAATATAATGAAATGGTAAAATGTGTGATATTGACAAGAAAGGTCGGGGTCAAAGGTGATGCAAAGTACCAGAGAAGTACTGGGGGAGGTAGATTTTAAGCTAAACCTTGAAGGGAAAATAGATTAAGATGAATGGAAAAGAGACGTACGAGCTTCTGCACAGGAAATATTACATAATGTTCTAAAGGTAGCAAAGTTGTTGTTAAATCGTTTTTCAGTCATGGCCAACTCTTCATGATCTTATTTGGGGTTTTCTTGGCAAAGATATTGGAGCAGTTTGGTATTTCCTTATCCAGCTCATTTTATAGATAGGGAACTGAGGCAGTATTGAATGACTTGCCCAGAGTCACACAGCTAATAAGTGTCTGAGGCTAGATTTGAACTCGTGAAGATGGTTCCAAGCCCAGTGCTCCATTCACTGCACTACCTGGCTGCCAAGGTAGCAAAGATTCTAGCTCAAAAGTCTATCATTACAATAGCAGTTATACTTCAATGAATCTTTGATATCAGTATGCAGATAATCAACAGCACAGATCACAAACCAGTCATACTTTCTCAACCTGAATAGTTCTTGTCATGTCCTTCCATAAGTCTACCATGGAGGAGCCCAACGAGTGTATTGAGGGCCTTCATTTTGTCCCTTTCACATTATGTGTGTACCTAAGTGGACATTGCTAGCTGTCAAGGTCATGCCTTGCTATTACTATACAACTAGCCAAACTGTTCCAGTCATATATTCTTTTCTTTTTTTTTTTCTTTTTTTCTTTTTTTTTTTTTGAGGCAGTTGGGGTTAAGCGACTTGCCCAAGATCACACAGCCCCTAAGTGTCTGAGGCCAGATATGAACTCAGGTCCTCCTGACTCCAGGGCTGGTCTGTATCCACTGCACCACCTAGATGCCCCTGAGCAGACCACATCTTTAGTCACACTGTCAACTGAAAGGCACAGAAAACATAAGATGCAACAGTTGCTATTTATTGTTTGTTGACTAAAAAAAAAGAGCATTTGATCTAGAACAGATTCACTTTGGAGGTTCTCCTGCAAACAGTTATTTTCTGTGTTGGTGTCACAATCATGCAACATTCTTTAAAAGACACAACAATAGAGATAACTATTTGACAACTCTACAATTACAAATATAAGGAAGGCATAAACAGGGAAATATATACTTGCCAAACGTGTTTACTACTCTCATGGAGAATGTCCAGTAGAGAATCCAAACAAAAGGAAAGATTCCCCATAGATGGTGAGGTCTCTTCTATGCTCCTGTTTGCAGATTGCACCAAGCTCAGGAATATTGCAGACTTTTAAATGATTGAGATCCATACTTATTTAGAAGAATTTGGACTAAATATCCTTACAAGAAAAACCAAAGGAGTGAAAAATGCCTAGTACCCAGACCATGATATACAGTTGGATGGATAGCCTGTAGAGTTGGCTCTTCAGGAAGTCAAGAGGACCTGAGTTCAAATCCAGCCTCAGACCAAATACTTGACACTTACTAGCTGTGTGACCCCAATTGCCATAAAAAAAATTTTTTTAAAAAGATGTGGTCTGCTCTAAGACATCATTTTAAAAAGCCTACTTTTTCCCATATCTTCACTGAGGAAGCCCTTGATATGCGTATAAATTATTCTCATTTTCTGTAGAGATTGGGAAAGAAGTCTTGTTAGTTATTGACATTTTCTTAGTTACCTTATTATGGTAGTAATGAAGCCTGATTTTTTTCTCCCAAGAATTTAGTACCTTTTCCTCTTACATAGAACTTGAGAATAGATCCCTTAGTACCTATAGAACTATATCACCCCTAGTACAGATCTCTTCTGTGCATATTTGGTTTGGTCACAAAATCACCAAGTTACTGAATTTTTGAGTTAGAAGGTGCCTCCGTAGCCATCTTGTCCAACCTATACCTGAAAGGAATTATTAATATAACGTTGTTGTTTAGTCGTTTTTCAGTCATGCCTGACTCTATGACCCCATTTGGGGTTTTCTTGGCAAAGATACTGGAGTGGTTTGCCATTTCCTTCTCCAGTTCATTTTACAGATGAAGATCTAGGAAGTATCTGAGGCTGGATTTGAACTTACAAAGATGAGTCTTCTTTTTTCCAGGCTTAGCACTCTCTCCACTGCTCCCCTCAGCTGCCCAAATATAACATATCACCTCTTTAATGATCCATTCTAAAAAAACTCCCAGAAATTGAAGTCAAGCACAGCAGCCAATAGTTTTCAGACTCTATTCATTTCCCTTTTCTGAAAATCTGAATGTTTGCCAACTCTTCAGTGTTTTCCCTGTTTTCCACAATCAACAAGTTGGTTAACAAGCATTTATTGTCTCCTATGTGCTAAGCACCGGGATAAAAACAAATGTAAAAGACAGTCCTTACTCTCAAAGAGCTCAGTCTAATCTCATGAGGAAAGCAACATGCCAACAACTAGGTACAAATCTCCGAGAGAAGACACTAGTGTTACGAGGATCACAAAGCTTCCTTTTAAAATTTATTTTTATCTTTATTGAGGTGGGAAGGAATCTTAGCTGGAACTTGAAGAAAGCCAAGAAAGTCAAGAGGTAGAGATGAAAAGGGAGATTTTTTTTCCAATACATTTCTAGTACAAAGTAGGCACTTAATATATGCTTATTTATTGACTGCTCTCACTGACTAGCTCAGCAATCACATCTGCCATTTCTTTTAGTACCTAAGGATAGAGTACATCTGTTTCAGGTGGCTTGAATTTATCAAGAGCAGCTAAGTGCTTTCTTACTATCTCTCCTTAGATATTTTGTGCATCAACTTCCTGTTAGCCATTTTTGTTCTATCATTTCCAGTGCGAAATTCATTTTCCTTGGCAAAGAAAACAGAAACTAAAAATAAGACTTCATCAGTTCTTTGAGTTCTACCTTCTCTCTGTGGTCACTAATCATTGACCCGTAGACACACGCAGGGTCCCTAACACTTCTTCTATCCTCTTCTCCTCCTCCCCACATAACTTAAAAAAAAAAACCAACAACAACAAAAAAAAAACCACCCTTTCGGTGACATCAGCCTCAGTGCGCTTTAGCACTACTGACCCCATTTTTTCATGACTATGACATATTCTTATATTCATTCTCAATTTTCTGACCATGCCTTCACTGACTATAGAGATCTTTTAAAAAATCTAAATTGGCTGGTGAGTTCCCTCTGCATCTCTATTAGTCTCTTTAGGCAATTCCCATTTCTTCTCCTTATTGGAATTCTCTTTGTGCCTTCAAAATTTCGTACTTGAGAGTTTCTCATCTTTTCTAAGCTTACTTCCTGTATGGATTCGTTAGTCAATCTATTGGGAGCAGCCACAATGCTGACAGAGATCAGTGTAATCAGCCCAACATCATACACAAACAGGACCCTATGGAGCATCTCCATGTAGAGAAAACCATTTGTCCATTTGGATTTTTTCACAAACTTTTCACATCTTCATGGAAGATGCCATGACACTCGAAAAGAGCTTTGGTGAATATATTTCTCCTTGCTTTATGCCTCACTGGATACTGATGATCCAAATCACTGAATCACAGTGATTTGTTGGTCTTCTTCCACTTTCATTTGTAAATGTTCTTTATAGGATCTGGCTTCGTTGGATCTGATGCCAAGCTTCCTGAACACTTGTTTCCATGTTACCTTTGACCTCCTTGTGCCATCTAGTCAGCCATCGGCTGGGACAGAGGCAGAAGATTCTGAGATGCCTCCCATGGCATCAAATTTCCTGTCTCTTAAGACAGAGTCCATTTCATTTTTATGATGTTATTAGTTGCAGGCTTGAGACTTCTGAGTGGTTTATAAGCCTTTGGCCTCTTTCATGTCTTGTCTTAAACCATAAATTCCAATAAAATTAAGTCAAAGAAGAACAAATGGGAAATCCTATACTTGGATTTAAAAAAAAAGTCAACTGTACAAGTACAGGATTGTGATTCATGACTCTACAACAGTTTCCATGGAATTTAATTGCAAGTTTTAGAGAATTGAAAGCTCAATAGAAGTCAACACTATGATGAGGCCGTCAAAAAAGTGAATGCAATCCAAGGCTGAATAAATGAAGTAGAATGTACAGAAAAGAAAAGTAAGAGGATATACAGTACTTTCCCCTGGTCACCTTGCATTGGGTTCTGTGTTTTGTTCAAGATGAGTCATTTTAAGGACTTTATTAACTGGAGTATATCCAGGGGTGGCAACTTAGATGGTGAAAGGGTTTGAAACCAGCCCCTATGAGAATTTTTCTCTCTTTTTAAAACTGAAATTAATGTAAGTAAAATAATGAAAGAAATAAATGGAATTAGGTTCTTTAAAATATTTGGGGGCATAGCTTTTTGTAAAAGACATTTGTAAGGGCAACATGATGTAATAGAGAGAAAGCTAACTTCAGAGCATGGGAGACCTGGCCTCCAGTCCTGCTTCCGACACATGCTGGCTGGGTGAGTCACTTGATGTCTTAATGCTCTGGGCAACTCTCTACAGCTATACATTTCAGAGAAGGTGGCTATTTGTAGTGGTAAAGAGAGTTTTCTCATTTGGAAGTTCCCTATACCAAAGAAATCACAGATCAAGACCCTTTCCCTATCACTAAAAGACATCTACTGAAACATACCCTTAAATCAAAGCAACATTCATTTTATAGGTTCGCTTGTGAATTAAAAAAAATAAGACATACTGCTATCACTTTTGTCCAGGCTTTTAAATGTCAGCTTTAATTTTTTCCCATGGTTTTTAATATACTTCTTAAATTCATCAAAAACTGGCTTCACATCTTTTTCAGTATCTCCAGTTTTCAAAGCACCCTATGAGAAGGAAAAAAATCATAGAAATTTAGAGAAAGCCAAGCCAATTTATATTACTGGAAGTATTTGTCCAAGTAAATCAGTGACTACCAGTAATCTATTTTTCAGGACGTGGATATGCCAATCAAGTTATACAACTTCAACAATTTGACAAACGTGTTTAAAGTGCCTACTATGTGCCACGGCACTGTACCAGGTGCTAGAGATACAAGGCAAAAAATGAAAAAGTCCCCACCTTCAAGGAGCTTATAATCTATAGCAACCTTTGCTTTATTGCAATTGATTCCAAATTTTATGATTGATATTTTATTGAAATAATAAAGCAGCAATTTATATAAAACTGTGGGATTCTATTTTCAAATGTGGTTAAAGTCAAAGGCTAAATTCTCTGACCTGCCCGCTGCAGACCCTAAGACCTTTTGACTTAATATTAAAATCGACTTCAGAGAAAAACTTGCACAAAATTTACAGGAGACAGAATTTTCACTGAGAAATAATAATATGATTAATATTTATATAGTACTATGTGCCAAGCACTGTACTATGCTCTTCACAAATATTATCTCATTTGATCCTCACCAACAACCCTGAGGGCTGGGTGCTATTTATTTTTTACAGTTAAGGAAACCGAGACAAACAGGAGTTAAGTGATTTGCCCAGGGACACACAGCTAGTAAGTGTTTGAAGTTGGATTTGAACTTGGATCATGCTGATTCCAAGTCCATACTCTACTCATTGAGTGACCTACCTGCCCTGGTGACCTCCCTCTTTCGACTATTAAGAAGAATATGCTTTGTAAATTGTAGAGTGCTCTATCAGAATGAGCAATTATTTGAAAAAGATATTTTTAAAATATTACAGAAGAATGAAAATATCTTACCAGCAGGGACTCTGTTCCTCTCTGTATTTCTATCTCTCTCTCTCTGTCTCCATCTGTCTCTCTGGTCCTTACCATACCTTTTTTTTTTTTTTTTAGTGAGGCAATCGGAGTTAAGTGACTTGCCTAAGGTCACACAGCTAGTACGTGTCAAGTGTTTGGTCTGAGACCGGATTTGAACTCAGGTCCTCCTGACTTCAGGGCCGGTTCTCTATCCACTACACCACCTAGCTGCCCCTCAGCTGCCCCCCTTACCATACCTTCTTAACAATAACAATCTCCTAAATGATCTCTCTACTTTTTAGACATTCCTCACTTTAATCCAAAATGATTTAATTTCCAAAATGATCTTCCTAAAGGACAGTTTTGATCATGTCACTCCCCTGCTCAAAAACATTCAATGTCTCCCTAGTACTTCCAGTATGAAATAAAAAGTCCTCAGGCTGATGTTTAAAGCCCTTCATGATATACATCTAACCTACCTGTCCAAACTTATTTCCTACCACCCTAATTTATGCACTGTCCATTTTAGCCAATTTTTGGCCTGCTTACTGCTCCTCAAACTAAGAATTAAATCTACTGTCCAGTAGATAAGTGCTCAAAGAATATGATCAAACATCTCTCAAAAGAAGAATTGCAAACTATTAACCATCATATGAAAGAATGCTCAAAGTCACTAATAACTAGAGAAATACAAATCAGGAACTAGGAAGTATACTCATAAATATTTAACAACCAGAGATCTGGGTAAAAAAAAATGTATGTATGACAACTTTTAAGTTTACTCTGTCTTATTAATGTTCTACTCATAACTTTTATAAGTCTAGATAATAAAAATATATATATATATATCAAGCTCTGGTTTATAGTGTTTGCTGATTTACAACGTATAAATGCTCAAAGGGCAAATTTAATCATCTGCTCTCCTGAGCCAGCTCCACCTGGTTTCAGCACACCCCTGAAAACAACCCTGAGGTTCCCCCTCACATCAGGAATTTCACTGGTTTAGGGAACTTCCAGGTGAGGAAACTCCTTCTATTTCCACAAGTCAGTTGCTTCTGAACAATTTATAGTCTTAGAGAATGGCATAGGACATGAAAAGTTTGAGTGACAAGGTCAGAGGCAGAACCTGAACCCAGTTCTTTCTGGCTTCTAGGCCAGTTTGCTAACCATCACATTACGTTGCTGGCTCAGCTAGCAGTAGTTCTCTGAACAACAACAAAATCCTTGACATAATAATGATAGCAATGGCAATAACTTACATTTATATGGCACTTTATAGTTTGCAAAGCACTTTCCATACCTTATCTCATTTGATCCTCAAAACAATCCTGTGAGATGGACACTATTACTTTGCACATTTTACAGATGAGGAAATTGAGGAGATTAATTGGCTTGCCTAGGATCACACATTAATTATGTTTGGTGACATTCAAACCCAGGTCTTCTTGACTTCAAAACTATTCACTATTTCACAAAGAGGCAATACAGGATACCTCAGAAAGTGCTTTTTAGTTTGATGCTTAAGCACCTTTTAGGCATCACTAGATACCAAAAGGCCTTCTTTATCGCTCTGGTTTTCCACTATCTTTGCAAACCTTAAAGTCATATAAACATATAAATGAAACATAGAAATACATTATATTATATAAACATATAAATAGTATAACATATAAATATAAATAATATATAAATAAAGGTGCATGTTATGGGGCAGCTAGGAGACGAAGTGGATAGAGCTCTGGCCCTGGAGTCAGGAGGACCTGAGTTCAAATCAGGCCTCGGACACATAACACTCACTAGCTATGTGACCCTGGGCAAGTCACTTAACCCCATTGCCTCATAAAAAAAAATGCATGTTATAATATATAAATAATATGAATAAAACATATAAATGTTATCTAGTATTGGTACTAAAATCAATAATCTGGCATTTGCAAACAATTACAGTTTTCATGTTTTCTAAAAAAAAGTTTTAAGTTAGAAAAGTACACATGTGTACCATCTAGAATAGGCCAGGATTTCCCAATTCCCAAAATAAGTTAACTTGAGGATTAAACAAATAAAAATAATAATCTGGCATTTGCAAACAAATTAAAAGTGCCATAGAATGAAAAATGAAAAGTACACATTGTAACTTGTTTTAAGTAGCTAAAGAGTACCAATGCCAATTGGGCTACAAAAGGGAAAATCCGTCAAATATTTTAAACAAAACCCTCAGAATAATTTCACCAAAAAATAGTTTTGTTTACTAAAGTCAAACACCATTACTGAACAACTGAATCCCACTGGGCCTCCAAACTGTTTCTCTTCTATCATGAACTGTTTGGAATGAATGAATAAATGAATGAATGATCCATTAAGTGCTTACTATGTGCAAAGTCCTGTGCTAAGCCCTGGGAATACAAAAGGAAAAATCAGACAGTCCCTGCTCCCTAGGATCTCCCATTCTAATCGGGGAGACAATGTATGTGGTAAATTTCAGATACAAATCAGATCGGCGGAAAGTATCCCACAGTCCTTGGGGTACAGCAGCAAAGCAGAGGGTCATTACTCTTCTTTAATGTAATTTCCACTGATGAAATCATTATCAGTTTCTGATACTTCAGTAGTTGACAATGCCAAAGAGTGGTTTTAAGAAATTCTGGGTCCTAGACTGTCTTTTTTGGGGAAATGGTGATCAAAGTGGTGGTGGCTCTTCTTGCTTGGCATTATGCTGCCTCCTGTCTCTCACTCAGGTTGCCTTTCTGCTTCAGCTGGGCTGACTTGCCTGCCCTGTGGGTGACAGTTGGTTGGCAGTTGATGTCAATGGCTAGCCTAAGTTTAGGTATCTACCTCATCACCCAATTCAGTGCCTTGCTTAATAAACCTTTGTTGTTGAAGTTGTTAATTGTTTAAAATTCCTATTAATAAGGCTGGAGGAGTCACACTGTTGGATAACACAGCAGCAGTCTCTAGCTGGGGTACAGTCATTTTTTTAAACCGATTTTTCATTACAACAGAGTGAAGAGGTAATTCAATGCAGTGGATGGGGAATGTTTGTTAGAGGCGGAGAGTCCAGGACTCACATCCTGCCTCTGACGTTCCCGTGTGTCTGTCACTGGGCAACTCCAACTAATTCCCTGGGCCTTTTATACTAAATCAGTAAGATCAGTTATGATCTGAGTAGATGTTCAAAATCTGTGGTATTTTGTAATAAAGAGTTCAGACATTGCAGTTATCTTTGAGAGGTATGTTCTCACACCAGCAGGCTCTGCACTGGCCAAAGTCGGAGAGCCTGTATATGTTTTCATCATGAAAAGTGATTTTAGTAAGTAAGATAGAAAAAGTTTCCTAATTGTCCCTGGCCAGCGAATGAGGAGCTGCCCGCTCTAATCCCTGTTACATACCTGTAAAGGAGCATCCAGTAGCAGTAGGTAGGATGTCTGGGGGCTAGAATTCCAGCCAAGTTTTTTTTTTGGCTCAGCCTAACATCTCTGCTGGCCCCGCCTCCCTCCTTCCCCGCACCCCCACCTTGCCTACGGAGCTGGGCGTGGTGCTGAGGCGCAGGAGGCCTCCTGCCGCTGGATAATGTCCACCTTCCCGGTCCCGTAGCGGTCCAGCTGCCAGAAGAGGTTTTCATAACACAAGTTGGACTCTCCGTCTTCTTTATTGCCGCAGGTGGGCAGCACGAAGCCACGCACCCAGCCGAGCATCGCGCCCAGAGGCGGTGCTGGGGGGTCCCGAGAACGTGGGGAAAGCCTCCTGCGGCCAGCAGCCGCTGGACTTGGCCGAGGACGGAAGGAGGTGGCTGCTCTGACCTCGGGTCTCTGTCGGAGCGGGGTGGTGGCGGTGAAAGGGAGGGTGCTCCCCGTGGAGCCAGCATTTTCGTAAAGCACTGCTGCGCGCAGGGGAGGAAAGACGCCCTGCGCTCCCGCGGGCGGGGGGGGGGGGGGGGGGGGGGCGGAGATACTATAACCTGAGGCTCTTTTACTTTCGGCCCATAACTTAACTTCTTACACTCCCCTTTCTCCATTCGCAAAATTGAGCAGGGTCCCTATCCCTTCTCAGTACCCTCGTTCAGAGTAGAAAACATTCGGAGGTTAGGAGGAGGTGGGCAGGGTAGGTAAAGATTTGCCCTGAAATAAGCACAGTCCTAGAAATGTATGTCACTGTGTCCTTCTGTCCACCCCTCTCAGGCATTCCACATGGACAGTCTTGTACTGTATTTGCCCCAGTATATATTGTTCTTTAGAGAAGAGATTGATAAAAAAAAATTTAATTTAAATTAAAAATTAAAAAAATACCAAAATGCTTTCAACAAAAAAGCATTATTGAATTTTTATTTAAAACTTATTAAAATGTATTTATTAAATATAAATATTTTATTTATAAATACATAAAATTCATTCAGCAATTGTGAGGTTGCTGAAATGTATTGGTGGAGGGAGTTTTCACACCAGGAACTCCCTACATCAATGAAATGATAGGTCCTAAACAGCACCCCTATTCCCCCCCCAAAAAAAAGGGCTGAGTATTGTGGTTGGGGCTAGAGAAACAAACCATAAGACCCTCAAGGAGTTTACTACCTAAAAGGGAAGCCTTTCTTTTATTTATATCCTCAGCACATTATTGAACCTGGCACATAGAAAATACTAAAAGCTTGTTGACTGACCAGTAAAAAGTTGGAGATAAAATTATAGAATTTTATGGCTACCAATGCTACTTTATAGCTGCCAATGCTACTTCATCTAGCCCATGCCCACCTCCATTTTACAGATGAGGGATAAATTTAAACCCTCATATAGTATTGAACTGACAGCCCACTTCATTTCTTCCTAATTAAAGTTTTATCCCAGCATCTTAGTTGTGTCCTCCTGCCTCCCCAACTTGAGGTAGTGGCAACCTGCCTTACCTTAAAAGTAAGGCTTTTAATCTTACTCAAGATGGAAGTCCTCTAATATTACACCAGAATCTCATTTATCTTCAGGTCAAGGTAAATGTCCTTATCAAGAGAGAACACCGGGATGTGGATCTACAGAAAGTCTCTTTTGCTTATCTGGGCAGACTTCAAGAATACTCTGCCAGGGGAAAGGTGTGAATTGGGGCACTAGGGTTCTGGGCACAAAGTAAGGACCCATTAGACCCTTTGCACCAGTTGAAGGCATTTACTGGTCTGTCAGAGTTTTGGTTCTTTTAGGTCTTAAGTGCAAAATTACAATACAAATTTAATTATCATATTTCATCTCATTAGATGAAAGGATTAGGGACTGGATCTGTAATTTCAAAGGTATAGAAAACTTGGAGATAAAGAAACTCCCTGTACTGATTGAAGAAAGTCAGTCCCTTCTCTGCAACTTAGAGCATTCATGAGTTGCCTAGAGTAATGGAAGTGTGTATCTTTGTGTGCAGTCAAGACCAGGTAAGACTAGTTGCTAATCTTCTGCAGCCTTTATCTATACCACTCATTGATTTATTTAATCCTGCATCCCCAAGTGACTATATTTCTATTGGCACTTGATCTATTAACCACCCTATTGTTAAGGTTTTCCTATGATTCAGTCTTGTCTCCCCAACAATGGGCAATCCACCTGACATCTTTGATTAACTCTGTGAAAACAGCACTTTAGATAATGCCATGTTACCAAGGGCAATTCCACAGGATACATTGGTGGATTTCAAGGGACATAGAATACCATTGATGTAAAGATAGCAGCCCATCTATGTTTTTCTTTTTTTTTTTTTTGTTTTAGGCAATTGGGGTTAAGTGACTTGCCCAGGGTCACACAGCTAGTAAGCATCAAGTGTTTGGTCTGAGGCCGGATTTGAACTCGGGTCCTCCTGACTTCAGGACCGGTGCTGTATCCACTGTGCCACCTAGCTGCCCCCATCTATGTTTTTCTTATCCTGAGAAATTGTCTTTGTCCTTCCACAAGACCTCCATGATATCTGTCCAACTGACTACAGGTCTTCCTTTCAATCATTTAACTTTGTATGGTGAACTAGTAGACCTCTTGATATTATTTTTCACTATTCCTACAAAGAATATATATATTTTTTAATCTGGACTTATGATTTCATCCAAGCCAGGAAACTCCACTATGAAAATCAATGAATGAATGAAAGGAATAAAAAAGCATTTATTAAGCACTTACTATGTGTTGAAGGAAAAATCAAATATTACAAACTATACAAGGACTTGGTAAAGCAGATAATCTCATCCACTAATATTTCTTGTCTTTAGAGAAGATATATGCATCACTTTCTCATAGTAGTTACCTCAACCCTACATTCTTAAATCTTCTTTAACTGTTGGAGAAGTATTTGGTCACCTCCTTTGAACAAGAATTGTTTTCGCATCCTGTTAAATCTTGACAGTTGCATTATAAATAGTCCCTCATTTAATCTCTTGGAAAGATTCCTCCTTTCTCTATCCCCATTTGTCCTATAAAAGCTATTAATTATCTATCCTAAATTACCATAGAATCGTGCTCTGATTGGCTATGGTCTCCAAGGGGTTCTGAAAAGTTTGAAAAAAAAAACTCTCAGTACTCTAAGAAGATGAAGCTGCTACTGTCTTCAAAGCCTTCCTTAGCACACTAATAAATTTTCTTTTTCTTTTCTGTTTGGTTAAGGTTATCAGA
This sequence comes from Vombatus ursinus, assembly GCF_900497805.2. NCBI lineage: Eukaryota > Metazoa > Chordata > Mammalia > Diprotodontia > Vombatidae > Vombatus > Vombatus ursinus. Next base: position 3,469,209 of record NW_020951391.1, on the reverse strand, counting down.
CCAGCCCCACCCACCCCTACTCCCCTGGATCTGTCAGCAGATCCAGCTGGTGAGTGAGATCTCTGAGGGCTTTCCAAGAACTGAGGCTAGGAAATTCCCCAACAGCACAAAGCACTGAGCTGAGTTCTGGGGATACCTAGAAAAGCCAGACAGGTCTTAGTCTCAAGGAGTTCACATTCTAAGAGGGAGAGGCAACCTGAGTAGGAGGTTTTAGCTGCAAGTCAGATCGATAACCCCCATGGTATATTGATTGCAATGACAAAGCTTTAATGTTATTTCCTCTGATTTTTAAAAGTCAGCATCTCCAGCTAACAGTCTCTGACGCCTTTGATGAGATTCTTGGAGTGCTGGGACCCCGACCCGACATGTGAGTCCTGCCCGAATGAATTCGACCCACGTCTTCTTTCAGCCAAAGATAAAGTTTTATTACCGATGACCATACAGGCCAGACTCTTAAGGAATCTGAACATTAGTGACACCCGTAAGGACAAGCGGGCATGAGGAAATCTCAGCATTTAAAAGGGGGCCAGGATGGTTCTTACATACAGCCGAGTAATTTTGAGGTGTTGGGAGGAGGGGCTGGGAAGAGGATCTGGGTGACCGGGGGAGGAGTTTAGGAAGATGGGGAGTGTTGGGCTAGTTGGGGTAACAAAGAGCTGGAAAGAACCAGTTGGATGGGGTCAGGATAAGATCAAAGGTGGGAAATATACTAGGATCAAAGATTAAACTTCTTCATTAGGATGTCAAAGACTAGGCTTTTTAGCTTTTCTGGGGCTCGTAGTCAAATGGGACCCAAATTCTTTTTTGGAAGGTAAGGGGCAAGCCCATACCCTGTCACCTTGAGGCAGATTCTGAACTGGTCATTTGGACTCCAGAGTTGGCCCTTTAACCACTACACAATGCTACCTCTCATAGGACAGATAAAAAGAGCTTTTTTTAAGTTATATTGGGAAAAAGAGGAAGAACAAAGGAATTGTAGAACCACCACTTAGTTTGCTTCTCTTTTTTCTGCTGAGAAGAATAATCATTGGACCAAAAAGGTGGGCCAAAAATGGTTTATTAGTAATAATAGATAACTGATAACTAACGCTTCCTTGGCTACCTTCAAGATACAACTCAAATCCCAACTTCTGCAAGAGTCTCTTCCCTGTCCCCTCCAGCTAGTGCCTTCTCTTTGAGATTACCTCCCATTTATAATCTATATGTATTGTAGGTAGTAGTTGCTTACATATTGTATCCTCCATTAGGGCTCTTTTAGGACAGGGCCCATTTTGTGGGGGTGAAGGGGTTGCCTTTCTTTGTATCCCTAGGGCTTTGCACAGTGTCTAATATACAGTAAGTGCTTAATAAGTGTGTGTTGACTAACACAGAATTGAAACCTAAGATGAGTAGGGAGATAGGAAGATGGCACCTAAATACTCTGAATGAGTTCAAACCACTGGACTGAAAAGAATTAATAGATGTGACTGATGAACCACTGTCAGTGATCTTTAAAAGTCTTTGGATAATAGAAAAGGTACCACTGGACCAGAGGAAGGCTCATCCCGGTCTTCCAAAAAAGGAAGACTAAAATTAGCAAGTATCTAGAAAAGAAAGCTATTATCAAAAAGGGCCAAGACAGCTTCACAGAAGGATGGAGGAAAATAAGCATTTATTAAGCACCTACTGTGTACCAAGCACTCTGTGAAATACTTTACAAATATTATCTCAATTGATCTTCATAACAACCCTGGAAAGGTAGGTGCTATTATTGTCCCCATTTTACAGCTGAAAGTGGGGCAGAGGTTAGGTGACTTGCCCAAGGTCAAAGTAAGTGTCTGAGGCCAGAATCAAACTCAGGTTATCCTGACTCCAGGCCCAGCATACAATCCTGAGGCCACCTACTTGCCTCAAGATTATAGAGATGTGGTCAAAATGATAATAAAGTCAGTTGGATTCAGAACTGATTGAATGGCAAGACCCAAAGGATATTTATTAATAATGCCTCAGTATCAGTTTGGAAGGTCTTTAGTGGAGTACCCAAGAGATTTGCATTTGGCCCCCTTCAGTTTTACATGTGTATCAGTGACTTCAATGAAATCATAAATGGTGTGCTTATCAAATACAAAGATGACCCAGAGCTAAGAGGTATAGCTAACACAGCAGATGACAAATTTAAGACCCAAAAACATCTTGACAGGCTAGAACACAGGGCCAAATTTGGTAAGATGAAACTTAATTCAACAAGCATTTCTTAAGTACCTATTACGTACCAAGAACAATCTTCAACACTTGAAATGCAAAGATAAAAACAACAGACCTTATGCTCAAGAAAGAAGCTTGCTTTCTTGGAGGGGGGAGGGAGCCAAACAACATATATGCAGATAAAAACAAAATAAATACAAAGAAATTTCATTGAGCATGGGGGATACTTAAGGGAAATCAGGAAAGGCCTTTGGTAAAAGGCTGGCTTTGAGAGTCTTGAAAGGAACTAAGAGGTGGGGGTAAAGGAGAACATTCCAGACACAAGGGACAGACTTTGCAAAGGGACAAGAAGTGTCATATACAATTTACAACAAGTAGGTGAGTTGGGTTAAAATCTAGAGTTTGTGAGGGAAATAATGTGTAATGAGCCTGAAGAGATGATAGATTGGAGAAAGCTTTTGAAGGTCCTCAAATGCTAAAACAGAGGGGTTTTTTATCCTAGAGGCAATAGGGAGCCTCTGATGCTTCATGAGCAGAGAAATTATATAGTCAGACCTGTGCTTTAAGAATATCAATTTGACACTAATACACTGTTGGTGGAACTGTGAACTGATCCAAACCATCTTGGAGAGCAATCTGGAATTGTGCCCAGAGAGTTATAAAACTGTGTATAACCCTTTGACCCAGCAACACCACTAGTAGGTCTGTTTCCCAAGGTGATTGGGGAAAAAGGAAAAGAACTTTTATGTTCTAAAATATTTATAGCAGCTCTCTTTGTGGTAGCAAAAACCTGGAATTTGAGGGGATGCCCATCAATTGGGGAATAGCTGAACAAGTTGTGGTATGTGATTATGCTGGAATACTACTGTGCTATAAGAAATGATGAGTAGGTTGGTTTTTAGAAAAACATAGATCTGCATGAAATAATGAAGAGTGAAATGAGCAGAACCAAGAGAAGGTTGTACATAGTAACAGCAATATTGTTAACTATGAATGACTAAGTTATTCTGAGTATTATAAATATCAAATCAACTACAAAGGACCTATGAAGGAAGATGCTACATGCCTCCAGAGAAAGAATTGATAAACAGAACTATACATAGTATGCTTTTACATAGACATACAGATTTAGATATAGATATAGATGTAGATGTAGACAAAGATATAGACATAAATATATCTGTGTCAAATGGATGGGGCAGAGGAGGGAGGAAGATAGTTTGCAACTTAAAATGTAACAAAAAAAATTTTTTTTAAAAATAAAAATTTGGCAGCTACCCAGAAGATTAATTGGAGAAAAGGCTGGATTCAGGAAGACCAATTAGAAGGCTGCTGCAATACTCCTGCTGAAAGCACATGAAGGCCTGAATTAGGTTGCTTTGGTGTGAGTGAAGAGAAAAATGTGAGGGAAAAAAATTGTAGACATAAAATCAACAACAGTCAGCAGCTGGATGGATATGGAATTTGATTGGGATGTACTTCATAGCTATAAGTATAAAATCTAACACTTGGATTCAAGAAAGCAACTTCATGATGATTGTGGAATCAGGAATCTTCACACAAATGAGGAAGGTGCGGCAAGATCGTTTTTTATTGTACTGTAAGATAAGTGTGAGTTAACAGTGCGAAATGACAACCATAAAAATTAACGTAATCTCAGGCTCCACTAAGAGAGGTTCAGGGTCCAGAACTAATGAGGTCATAGGCCCGATGCACTCTAAACTGTTCAGAGCACATTGGGAGTACTGTATGCCATTCTGGGAATAATATTCAAGAAAGAATATGGATATGTTGAATAGTGTCTGGAGGAGGGCAACTAGGATGGTGAGGGTCTTGAAGTCATGCCATATTAGTATTAGTAGAAGGAAATGACAATGCTTAGCTTGGAGAAGAGGCAGCTAGGTGGCACAGTAGATAGAATGCTTCACCTAGAGTCAGGAAGACTCATCTTTCTAAGTTCACATCTGTCCTGGCTACTTACTAGCTGTGTGACCCCAGGCAAATCACTTAACCCTGTTTGCCTCACTTTCCTCACCTATAAAAATGAGCTGGAGAAGGAAATGGTGAACCACTCCAGTATCTCTGGCAAGAAAACCTCAAATGGGGTCAGACAGGCCTGAAAAACAACAGAACAACAAAAGCTGGGAGAAGAAAAGACAAGTTTGAAAGGCTACATGAATATATTAAGCTTGCTCTGTTTGGCCCAAAAGACCACAACTAGGCATAACAGGTAGGTATTCCAAAGAGTGCATATCTTTTTGAAAAGATTTTACAAATGAGGGATAACGCTTGGAATTTGAAAAGGAAAATTTTATTGCATTAGCCATGGTCATTACTATTCTTGCCTATAGTTTATGTATTTTAACTAATTAACCACAGCCAATTTAACCTAATAAGATCTACAGTGCATTAAGTAGTTTCCCCATGGAAAATTTATAGGAAAATGTGGACCAGAATCAAAAAGATTGAAAAAGCAATGTAGTATTGCTAAGTATGCCAGTGAAATAATGCCTAATACCAAGGAAGTTCAAGAATACCTCAAAATATCAAAGATAGAGTCTTATTTTATATTCTGATAGCACATGGGATTTGAATGCTCAAAATTAAGTCCATTCTTAGCAAGACCACTATGCTTTCTGGAAATTTTTTTTTCTTTTGCTGAAAATAAAGATATTTCATGGTATTTTGAATTTTCTTCCCAAATGATCTGAATGCTGGGAAAAAAAACAACTTTAACAATCTCAGACCCTCTGCTAGCCAAAAGGTCACGTTAAGAAATTTTTCCAACTTATTGGGCCAAGAGTATAAAGAACCACTTGCAGACAAAGAATAGCAGCTTGAGTTTCCCCAACAAGCCAAAGAAATGACAATTTACAGAATTCTCCGCAGGAGCTTAGAGGAAATGTCAAGAGCTCTGTAGGAGGTCAGGAAAAGCAGACATATGAAGACAGTTAACGCTTAAAGATCCTAGGCAGGTTATGTAACAAGGGTGGCAGACAACAGATGTTCCATCAGATTTACAGATTCAATCTCACAGGTGCACAAAACTTGATGTACGTCAATAATCAGGTTGTCTGGGTAGAAATAGAAAGTGAGCTTGATAGCCAATTACATAGCATTTTGTTCTTCTGTACCTACACCTATTGATAAGTATTGATTGAACCAAATGTAGGAAATTAGGTAGAATCTTGTCTACAGGACATGTACCATTGTACAAATATCTGTATGATACATGTGTATATATTATACATACAGAATGATTTTTTCATGTTTTAATTCATTAATGTTTTCCAGTAATTGACTTTTCATGATTCTCAATTCTAATAAAAGGCTGATATTAATATACTTCTGGTGGTAATGTTTAGCTGTGAGTCATGGAATACCAGAACCTCTAAAGAGCAAAAATTTCAAATGGCCACAAAGTACAGCACGAGTGTGAGTAGGCTGTAGCACACCAGCAATGGAGATCCGTGCAGAAGCATAACAGAGATGTATAATTAGCAAAGGAAGCAGGTCATTCAGGTAACAAGAGAGAGGGATGACAATGGACAGCCCACACTGGTAACCCACAAAAAGTGGAGAGGTCTAGAGGAAGGGCCCTGAAACCATGGGAGGACCACCAATGGAGAAGCTTAAGTGACAAGAGACACAGAATAGGGAACTGTGCCAGGCTTGTCATTTACACCATTGATAGGAACACCCAAATGTAGAGATCCATTGAAGCGTCGAGGTTTTTAAAGACTTTATGTAAGTAGTATTTCAACATACAGGCTTTTGGGAGTTAAGGTATAAACATTTAACATCAGCTGGTAAGGCGCACCACAACTTTTATAATTTACTTCCCACTCTAAATCTCATCCTAAAATGTGTTTCAGTTCAATTATGCAAGCTTCAGGTTAGGCCTCAAGGGATCTCAGTCAGGAAGGCAAATAGAATTCTAAACATATTAAGGATTTCATTTACAAGTAACATCAATATTATGATTTAATATTTAAGTTCCAGCGTATACAAAATTAAAGTAAGATGTTCTGGGTGGTATTTGATACCTTCCTTCCTCTTGGATAAAGATACCACATCTCTTCACATGGATCTGTGACAGTTTAAAAGAAACAAATCAATCCAGGAATTGTTGTGTTTTTAAGCCCTTCTGCTCAGTGCCAATAGTTCATGCATTTCATTTCTAGGTTGCTCCCAAAATTTTTTGCACTTTTTCAAACACCAAACGGCCGATGCCAACTGCTGGAAAGAACTTCACAAAGTTGGGAGTGATGCCCCTGAATAAGCCTGTTAGCCCTTCTTTGACAATTATTTCTTGAAAGAAATAATAGATGTTCCTCTGTGGAGCTCCTTGTATGGAAGATAAAAAAACAAAAAAAAAAAGTCAGACTACTTTAATACTAACTTCCAAGTCTGTTTTTGCATGTTTTAATGTTATGTTAACATAGTACATATAATATAGTTGCACTATCGTTTACTACAATACCAACTTTTCTTTAAAAGCTTGGACCATAAGTTCAAGCTGACAATGAGCATCCCCCCTCATGAGCATGTGTGAAGAACAACAGTTATAACTATTAGATGGGTGTTTTAGTGACACTTGGATTCCTGTTTCTCAACTGTTATTCTGCCTTTTTTCTTTGTGATGCCTGGGAATTTGGCTTGGATTTTTATACTACTGTAGAAAACCTCTGTAAGACATTTCAGAACACGCCCATTGATCACAGTAAATGGCAGGGACATTTTTCTAATTCTCTTTAAAAACCTACACCATTCACAAGGAGGCCTTCACCATGCCAGATTCCATTAGATATTGCTGATATTTTCTTGTAGCAGATTTTTATTATGGTATTCCGAGGGTTAGGGCAGATGGAGGGACAGCCCCAAGGGTTTAAGTCTCCCTTCTGACACACACTGACTGTGTGACTCTAGAACAGGGGTGGGGAACCTGTGGCCTCCAGGCCTTCTAGGGCCTTGGGTGCGACCTTTTAACTGAGTCCAAGTTTTATAGAACAAATCTTTTGAAGGGGATTTGTTCTATGAAGTTTGAATTCAGTCAAAGGGCCACCCTTGAGGATCTAGAAGGTCACATGTGGCCTTGAGGCCACGGTTTCCTCACCCCTGATCTGGAGCAAAACATTGTAGCACTTGGTGCCCCCAGACAGTCCTCTAAAGTTGAAGAACAGCTGCTTATCTGAACTGGGAGAATGAAATAACAGATCAAAACTATTAAAAAAAATTTTTTCTAATTATATACAATCCCATTATATAAAATGGAAATTACCTATAAAATTCTAACCTTGCCAACCTAATTCTATCATCACCCTAAATAAAGCTAAACACAGTATTAACTACAATGCCCCAGAAAGACATTTGAAGCCTGTACTTTCTCTGCCAGAATTATTCAGGAAATAAAGGCATCACTACCTAGTAAGGTTCTTACGTTAGGTATCAACAACAAGTCAGGAAAAACCAGATCTTCAAGATGATTGAACTTCGTTATTGAAGAAACTACTCCTCGTAAAGTCCAGGTCTCAGGATCGTGCCAAACCAACAAATACAGTAACTCAAAATCCGCAAAATCCTAAAGACCTCAAAGAGAATGCCAGCCATGTGCCAGGTGAAGGAGTAGAGAGCATGATGTACTTGGAGGAAGGAAGACCTGCATTCAATAACTATCAATAAACATTTATTAAGCACCTTCTATGTGCTGACACATCGCAGCCACTTAACAGTCTTATGACCCCAAGCAAATCGTTTAACCTCTGAGTCTATTTCCTCTTTTGTAAAATGGGGATAATGATAGTATCCATTTCAAATGGTTGTTGTGAGGATTGAATGAGATAATGTGTATAAAGCATCTACAAATCTTAAACACTATATAAATGTAACTATTTACAATAAAACTATTATTTGTTTTTCAATAAAACTATTTTCAATGAAACAATTTTTTTTCAATAAAACTATTATTACAATACACATGGATGAGGCAGCATGTTGGAATAGGGAAGCAGCCTTGAAACCAGGAAGAGCTAGATTCAAATCCTGCCTCTGAGGCATATTGTCTATATGACCTTGGGCAAGTCACTTAACCTGTTAGTCCTCTAGCCAGCTCTCTAATGCTATCAGTTACAGGGAAGGTGCCAAGCTGCACTGGTAGTTTTCCCACTGAGAGTTCTTTACACCAATTAAATCATAGGTCCAGTCCCTATCCTGACCCTAAATAACCCTTTTTCTCTCTTAGCTAACACAATACTTTAACCAATTTTCTACCCTCTCTGTCTCTGTATCTAATGGGTTTAGAAATAACAGATGACTTCCAGATTCTTGGTAATTAGATGGTGACCTATAGATATGTTGTTGTTTAGTGGTTTTTCAGTCATGTCCAACCCTTTGTGACCCCATTTGGGGTTTTTCTTGGCAAAGACACTGGAGTGGTTTGCCATTTCCTTCTCCAGCTCATTTTACAGATGAGGAAACTGAGGCAAACAGGGTTAAGTGACTTGCTCAGTGTCACACATCTATTAAGTGTCTGAGGTCACATTTGAACTCAGATCCTCCTGACTCCAAGCTCAGCAACTAAGCTTCTCTGAGCTATGAATATAAAATGCTGTATACTCTGTCAGAAACAATCCATGTTTAACTGTTATGCTTTGGGCCAGGGAAGGGTTTGTTAAGAAAGAAACAGGTGACTCCATGGCAGCAATTGTGTGGCAAAGTATTGCTTCCTTCCTCTACACAGATCAAACCCTCCTATTCCCATTGAAATGCTTTTCCCCCCTCATTTTCCTCTTCCTCAGAATTTAGCCTGCTAAACAGCGTTTTGTTACAAATGAGGACGTAAAGGGTTTTCTTGGGTAAGATTGAGCAATTAATGCCCAGGCTGTTGATGTATGCATGCTACTCCACTGAAACACGAAGCCAGCTAGTGTCCCTGGGCTCTGGCTGGTGTCCCCAATGCCTCTCCTACACTGTGAAGTAGGTTGCCTATATCAGACACCTCTGATAGGTGGCCTAACTTCCTTACAGCAGCCGTCAGTCCTTAACATCCCACCCCAACATATACCAGTTCATTCCACCAGAGGTTCAGGAGTAGAATTCTCCCCAGCTGTTATTTTTTTAAAATTTCAACTCACCTTCCTCATTAACCTCCCGTCATCCTCCACCCCAGCTCTACTGTCCCTGCCACAAGTTGCTGGCTTTTTGGTTCCTCTTCCTACCTCAAACTCTTAGTTCTTTATGGACCACCCTAGAACCTTAAGTTGCAAGAAAGCACTTAGTAAATGCTTTTTCATTCATTCATCTTCCTGTAGTCCAGGTGATGTAATGGCATGGGTCCCTTAGATGCTGATTCCTATTTACACGACACAATCCATCAAACTATGCAAACAACTCCTGGCTCTTCTCTGCCTGTACCCATATAGGCACCTAGTGGATACAGCCCTGGGCCTGGCTTCAAGAAGACCTGAGTTCAAATTCTGCCCAGACACTGTTAGCTGTGTGACCCTTGGCAAATCACTTAACTTCTGCCTCAGTTTCCTGAACTGTATAAATGGGGTTAATAATAGTACCTACCTCTTAGGGTTGTTGTAAGGACAAACTAAAATAATTCACATTTAGCAAAGTGCCAAGTACATAACATAAAAACAGCTAACATTTATAGAGGTCATACTATGTATATACAAAGCGCTTAAACATTTGTTCCCTTCCTCCTTTCCCCCTTCCACATCTCAGGAGTTAGGGGTACAATGCCCCCATGATCTGGAAAATCCATATAAAATTTTTTGTCCCTCTCTTTGTACCAGAAAAAAAATCTGAATTTTTATTTTTATTTTATGGTATATTTATAGTACCTCATTGTAAAAATTGGGTTAAACATTAGGTCTTAGGCTTTGTGTCATCTGCTGACCTCTTGTCATCTGCAGCTTCTGCAAAAATCCCCCAAAATTCCCATTTCATTTTTTATGCTATAAGTTATATCAAAACATCAATAAGGAAAGTCACGATATGGAAGGGATAACTGTACCCTCATCAGCTAGATCCATAGCTTAACTTCTCATTCTCAACTTTTACTTCTGCATGTGTTGTTTTTCTTGAGCCCCCAATCTGGTCATAAGGAAAATGTATTCAACTGGTAGTCAGAAGACTGGGCTTTCAATGCTGGCTTTGCCACTTACTATCTGTGTGGCCTTGGACAGAAACTCACCTTGGGCCTGCATCCAAGTTCTCACTAGGTTCAGAGGGTAGCTGGCTAATTGACCACAAAAGTTAGATGAGGCACTACATAGCAGCAACATCAATACACCAGGGTTTACAGAGTCTTCGGCATAATTATTTAGCCAATAATTCTTCAAAATCTGTTAGAGAACACAGAAGCAACTATATGCAAATCTAAGCAGAATAGCAATGAAAAACCAACTACTAAAACTTTTTTCTCTTTCATATGAAATCCTTGCCATCTGCCATGCTGATTCTGATTTTGTAGGCTAGATTATTGCCAAAAGAGAGTGGGGGGAAAGGGAGAAGCTATTTCTACAGCTACTGTAGGATATGTACCATTCTAGCAATTAGAGTTGGCCATGTTTTAGAATAAAGCTTGTCTGACCCCTTGAAAAATTGGTTTCAAACCCAACATATCAAAACCATTTCTGCTAACCAATGTTTCTTTGGGGCAAGCCAATCTGGGAAGCTGATTTTGTTGTTGCAGAGTAGATGATCCCTTCCATCTAAAATGCTCTGTGACTTCTAAATGGTTATAGATGGAATCATAGCCATAGCCATAGTTTTAGACTAAAACTCGTTTGAAAGGGCCACCACACTTACAGTTATTTTAAATTGTCTATATTTTCTTGAAGGATTTTGAACTTTATACTTGAGTCCTGAAGTCACTGTTGAAAATAGTATAACTTCACAAAATTGAGAGAATAAATCATTAAATTCAAGAGTGTCTTTATTCAGTGTTTACTATTTTAAATATAGCCATCAGAGTCTGGGTCAGCTATATCTAGATGCAAAATGTTTAGATGAGCTGAGATGCAAGGATGGAAGTAGTTTGACATTCATACTAGAGTACAAAGTAGTACAAAGATGGCAAAAGAGAAAAATGCATTCAGAAAATTTAGGATAGGGACTGGACTTGTCATTTCATTTGGATAGGGAACTCCCAGTTTGAATATTCTCTCTACCAATGCAGTTCAGCATCTTCTCTGCAATTTAGTCTCAAGAGTTGTCTAGAACATTGAAAGATTAAATGACTTACCAAGGGTCCCATAGCTACTCCCACAGAAGTGAGACTCAAACCCAGGTCTTCCTACCTTCAAAGGCAAATCTCTATCCAGTCCATCACACTGCCTCTCCTAAAAGTTAATGCATTAAGTCCTAAAAAAGCAATAATAAAGAGGCTTAAAGGGTAGAGATCCTGTATTGTTCAGTCATTTCAGTCACATCTGACTCTTTGTCACCCCATTTGGGGTTTTCTTGGCAAAAATACTGAAATGGTTTTCCATTTCCTTCTCCAGCTCATTTTACAGATGAGGAAACTGAGGCAAACAGGGTTAAGTGACTTGTCCAGGGTCACACAGCTAGTGTCTGAAGCCAGATGTGCACTTAGGAAGATGAGTCTTCCTGATGCCAGGACAGGGGCTCTATCCACTGCACCACCTAGCTGCCCAAGTAAGTTACTTAAGTTCTCAATACCCTCAGGCAATTTTCCAAAGACTAGAAGTTGCAAAGCAGGTGCTAATCTATATTGTTAGAGTGTGTTTCCTCACAGGGAGTTAGTTCCCTATACAAATGAAATTGTAGCTTTGGGTGAACAATGTGAGAGAAATAATTAGTAATAACCAGTATCTGGGGGGATCCAGAGTTCTCCCCTTCTTCTAAAGTCCTGATTTTAAAAAGTAAAAAGTTCAGTTTCTTGAAGGACATTACTGATAATGAGATTGAATTAACTTCTCTATCCAACCCAATCCAGCCCTACAAAGAACCTCTAGTCCAGGTGAATCCCATTCAATCAAGCTTGGGTGGAGACAGATTCTTTTGTCTAGGGGTGGTCTGAGTATAGAGGTAGTTTCTCTGTCCAAGGGTGACATGATGTCACTCTCAGCCCCTCATTTTAACACAGCTCATCTCCCATTTGTGTTATCCAATGTGAGTTGATTGATGAGAGTCAGGAACATTCTCTTTGAAGGGTATTTAAACTGTGAGCCCACCACTATGATTGTCTTTGGTCTAAGAGAGACATGCTGGCCTTATTAATAAAATAATCAAATCACCCAGAAATTATTAATTTCAGACCTTTTTAATCACCACAAACCATAGTACCATGCTACACTTTACACAGAATATGGCAAAACCACCAGTGAGCCAGTGCTTTGGATTGGCTTTCAGTAGGGCTGATTCATTTGTGCTACTCTAATTGCCCGATCAACTCTTACCTGATCATCCTGACCAGTAGTATGTACTTTTGAGATAACCTATCAGGATTCAGGGAATAGGTTTGTGGTCATCAAACCACTTAAAATCAAATAGACTACAGAGAAATAAAAACAAAAATAAGAAACCTTGGCCATGGTGTTTGACCAACCTCATCTTTTAACTAAGTGTAATAGATGATATTCCACTGCCGCTTTCTTTTCTTCCTGATCTTTAAATTTGACCATATATATATTTGGAGTCAAGCATTATTAAAGCCAAAAATAATTCACGAGGATAACCAAAAAATGAGTACCATTAGCAAAAAGAGGATCTGAACATATTAAAGAGACAAACAAAATAGATATTGTTCTGTCTAAAGTGGTCTGTTATCAAAAGCCAAAATAACCTAATATGTTTCTTTAAATATAATTGAGGATTAAATTTCTTCTTAACTCAACACTATAAGTCATCTTGGGAGTAAACTCACCTCATAGACGGATAAATCTATGCCAGCATAAGGAATGATGCTCAGAAAATTAGGGACATAGCCTTTGTAAAAAGTTCCAAGGGGTTCATTCTTCACAATTTGTATGGCACAATTAAACATCCCTGAGTATTGTCCAGTTCTGCCTAGAGCCAATCTGGTCTTTATAACCTGAATGCAAAAGAATATAGTCAAATCTCTGATCAGATTTATTAAACCCAAAGCACTCTAGTGAATTTTGTCATTTCAGTCAGTTAATCAACATTTATTAAGTATCTACTATATGCCAGGCCCTGTACTAAGCACTACAGATACCAAAAGAGGCAAAAAAAAAAAAAAAAAAAAACCATCCCTACCTTCAAGGAGCTCACAATCTAACGGATTATTTCACTGATATCATACAGAATTCCCGAAAGGAAGAAATCTTACAGTGAATCATTTTCTCAGCTGCGTATACTTGCAACTGTCTACAGCAAGACTGTTCAAACTGAGCTTGGTGAAATCTTGCTGTGGTTCCATGGGATACTGGGAAAGGCCTCCAGCAGACTGCGACATGTGAGTTGAGTCCCAAAGGAAGCTAGGGATTCTCAGAGGCAAAAGTGGAGAGGCAGAGCATTGTAGGCATGGGGAATAGCCAGTACAAAGGCCCAGATACACAAGTATGAGAAGCGACAAATAAGCCAGAGTGGCGGAATCACAGAGTACATGGAAAGTGATAATATGAAAGAAGACTAGAAAGACAGATTGTTTAAAAGACCAAATGAAATAAAAATATGTTAAGTGCTTTGAAGTATTTAGGTGCTACATGAATATTAGTGATTATTGTTAATAATCAAAGTTCTATGAGTTGTTGGTATATTCATATTCTTGTTATATCCCCTATCCTATGGACAATGCATTCTGCTACTGCTCCTCTAATCCTGTGATTCAGAAACTACCAAGGTGATTTTTTTTTTCCTGATAACTCTCCCCATACTCTCATTCCTATCACACTCAGTCTTTCCTCCTCAATCCAGTGTCTGCCTCCTTTCACTGTGCTTTCTGTAGCTTCTCTGCTGTACCAGAAAACTCCCTTTTACTTTATTATTTATTACATTTATTTATATATTTAATATATTTATTATTACATAATATCTATTATACATTATATATAATTATCTATATGATTATTATTTATTCTTAATAGATTTGTTCATATATTTTTCCCATCTTCTAGAGTTCCTGAAAATGTGGCTCTTCCCTGTTCCCTTTTCCATTGCCAACTTCTCCTACCCTCATGCCCCTTCAGCACACTGGCCTAGACCCACCTGCTGCCACTCAGCAGTTTCTCCTTCGAAGTTGACTCCATCCATCCCTGCCTAGGTCCTTGTTGCTATCACCTACTAACCTCTCAGCACAAAGAGAGCGCTCTTTCTTTACCTCAATGACTTAACCAGCTGGCTCAGCCTTCTCTATCCTATCCCCTACCTTCATTCTTGGAGATGCCAATATCCATGTTTATGTCTTTTAGTCTGCTGACATCCTCAACTTGCCCCAGCCCCAGCTTTGCCCTACTTCAGCCACCCACCAAGGTAGCCACATATCAGAGTTCACCAGCATCCAACGATCTTGAACTCTGAAATTGCCCTCTCTGATGTCTTTCTGCCTCTCCTCCTGTCTCACTTGTCTGAAACCTGCTCATCAGTCTTCCTGCGATCTTGAGTCACTCCAAATCTCGATGCTCTCTTATTCTAGCACCCCGCTTCTAACATCATTTTTTCCCTTCGTAGTCCTGACCTTGTAAGACTAACCTTACACATAATTCATTCAACAAGACACCGCCCAATCTCCTTGAATCACTATTCCCCTCCCCCTTCCATTATTCATTTATTGCCATTCCTCCACCTGGGGTCACTAATAACATCTGCTGACCTCAATCCTACTCCAGGAAGTCATGAAAGCATGATGACTGAGTCTAACAAAAATTCATATTATCTGGAGTCATAATTAAGAATTCCAGTCCCCGGGACAAATTCAATAAGGCAGGGAAGGGGCAGGTAAAGTAAACTGGAGGCAGAAGCCACGAGAACTGACAAAGTGGATGAACTGGGAGGCCCAGGCAGGCAGGAGTTTCCGTCAAGAAGACTGTGGAAAATAGATAAATAAATAAATAAAAATAAATAAAAAAAAGAAGACTGTGAGCCAGGTATTGAAATTGCTAGGGAATAAGGAAAGAGACTTGGAAGTACGTATAACATGTTCCAAATCCAAAGAAGTGAACATTAAAACAACTCTGAGGTTCTACCTCGTACCATCATACTAGCAAAGATGACAAATATGGAAAACAACAATGGTGGAAAGGGTTGTGGGAGCACAGGTGCATTGGTGCACAGTGGGTAGAACCGTGATATAGTCTAATGATTCTACAAGGAAATTTGGAATTATGCGCGAAAGTCACTAAACTGTATAAGTCCTCTGACAGAGCAAAACCACACTCTACAAAACAGCGAAAGAATCTATAACTTAAAAAATATATATTTATGGTAGCACTTTTACCTATAGCAAAGAACTGGAAAGAAAGTGAGTACCTATCCATTTTGGAATAACTGAACAAACTATGATATAGAAATGTCATGGAATATTATTGCGCTTGTAAGAAATAAACAGAAACTTGGGGAGATTTGTATGAACTGAGACAAGGTGTTATAAGCTAGGTGGCTAAGTGGCCTCAGTTTCTTTATCTCTAAAATGGGAATAATAATAGCTCCTTCCTCCCAGGGTTCTTATGAAGATCAAATGAGATAATAATTATAAAGAGTTTATCAAAATGCCAGGCACATAGTAAGTGC
Organism: Vombatus ursinus; assembly: GCF_900497805.2. Taxonomy (NCBI): domain Eukaryota; kingdom Metazoa; phylum Chordata; class Mammalia; order Diprotodontia; family Vombatidae; genus Vombatus; species Vombatus ursinus. Next base: position 3,453,300 of record NW_020951391.1, on the reverse strand, counting down.
TAGCTGTTGTTATTATTATTATTACTATTATTATTATTAAGTGCTAGACCTGGAATCAGGAAGACCTGAGTTCAAATCCAGCCTCAGACACTTACTAGTGGTGTGACCCTGGGCCAGTCACCTTAATTTCTGTCTGCCTCAGTTTCCTCATTTGTAAAATGGGGATAATAATAGCACCTACATCACAGAATTGTGGTGAGGTTTAAATGAATTAATATTTGTAAAGTGCTGTGTAAATGCCAGTTATTATTATTACTATTATTAAGTAAGCAAAACCAGGAGAACAACTGAATCATTGACTATACTGCTATAAAGAACAACATATTTGAAAGACTTAGGAACTCTGACAAATGCAGTAACCAGTCACAAATTCAGAAGCCTAATTATGGAGCATGCTTCCCATCTCTTGGCAGAAAGGTGATGGGAGAGAGGTACAGAATGGGACACTGATTTTCAGGCATAACCAATTCCACTTTTTTTTGTTTGACTGCACTTATTTGTTACAATAGAGTGCTGTTAATGGGGAAGGAGAATATTGTATTGGGGAAGGAGATAGTGATAGTGATGCAAAAAAAAAGAAAAACAAAAGCGTATCAATGAAATGTACTAACAACATGCAGAATAGCACAGAAGAAACTTCATAAGGTGACATGGACAAGAAAGGCAGTTGATAATGGGTATCATATTGCTTACCTTCTTGGTGGATGGGGAAGGGACTGGAGAAAGGGAGAGAATTTGGAACTCAAATATTTTTTAAAATGCTAAATAATTACTGGTTTTTTTTTAAAGAAAGAAAAAGAAAGGCAGTTGTTGTATACTTTAACATGAGTTCTCTAAGGACTCCCCAGAGTCCATTAGGATTCTATGACAAACATTTTCCATGACAGTGGTAAACACCTTTAGCACCTGCATGGCTCCATGTTTTGGGGCTCACTTCATGTTGATATTCAGAAGACTGCTGAACAGAGTCATTCCACTGTTTACATCTCCCTAAGAGTCTTTCATGATCTTAACAGATGGCTAAGAGACTCTTTTTTGCAGGACAGTCTTTGCCCTATATAATCAATAGTCTTTGCCCTTCTATAATCAATAAACACCAAAAGCAACAGGATCTTCAATAAACATCTCACATTCTCCATGCCTTTCTATCAGTTCTATGATTTTGGAGATTTGGCCTACTATATAGAAAATTGACTAGTGAAGGTTGTCTGTTGCTTTCTCACATTATCATCAATGTATCCATTGTAATTATTTTATAGAAATGGGAAAGTATTCATATAGGTCAATAATGTCCAGTCTTCTCAATGACCTCAGACCTCCATATTTTTTGTTTTTCTTTTATGTGGTATCTTCCCTGCTTTGAGATGTCCTGAACAATGATCCCTTGATGCCTGCAAATTTACTTCTGAGCATACTTGGTTCAAGTGTTACTGGGCTGCTCTTCCCAACTCAGTTTTCTTAAGTGTAAATTCCCCGGAAAATCATGGAACATCATATCAAGGTGACAAATGACCCAAAGGACAATGAAGAAATTGATGGCATGACGCAGAAGTTTCTGAAGACTACCAATGGAGATGAGTGCATGAACGAACTCTAAGTGTAGGTGGGACATGTTCTCCTTGACAGCTACATCTGCACGAAGTGGGAGGCAGTGAGAGATGGTGGAAAGAGCATGGGCTCTGGAGAGAGAGGACCTGGGTTCAAATCCTATCTCTGATGCTTACTACATGTGTGACCTTATCATGTGACAAGAATGTCACTTAACCTCCCCTCAACCTCAATTTCTTCATCTATAAAATAAAAGCGTTGGACTATATGGCCCCTAAAGTTATGACCCAAAATGCAACAGGTGATGTCAGATACCACCCCTACTCTGATTCTGGTTGGGCAAAAGATTTTGCAGCACAGCTAGTAGGAGAATGAATCCGAACTCTCAGAAGTGACAAGATTTTGGAAGATTTGGGACACTGTTCTGGAAAAGAGAGAGGAAGAAAGTGGATAGGGAGACTGAAAGCTGTCACATAGCTGTTTCTAATTCCTGCCACCACTAACAGGAGACTTTCCCTTTTCCATATCCACAAACAACAGCTCCAGACATACTCCCAAATGGACAGTTGTTCTGAGAAGCCACACTTGCAAGATTTTAAGACGTCATTGACCTGGCATTGAGAAGCAAGACCTTGCAGAATCTAAGGTTGCTGGATTCACTCTGAGCAAGCTGCAGACATCTCTTTTCCCTTTCCTTGGGTTGCTACAACACGTTGCTAGAGCAGCCAGAGGTGGGCACAAAGAGTTGGTTCACAAACCTGTCTTCCAGTTTTCTTGTTCTCCTTACTAGCTTAGAGGGCAAGGCCAATAAGCCAGCATGGGAAAAAGAGCTGGGAGGTCTCATAACACACATTCCCCACAAGTTCAGAAGGTTGTTGTGCCTTGGGAAATGAGTGGTGAGAATGCTTGCTGCTTGACTCATTCCTTGTTTTGCATCTTGCACTCTACTTTAAGTAGATGTCCTTTTACTTAACTATCATGTCACATGATTCAATCTGGCTGGTTAGAAAAGAGAATCAGATGAAAAAGTAGAGGCTTATGAGCAGTTAAATAAATGGAGAATTGATTACTGGCATGAGTAGAAGGCATGGCCAGGAAAAGGGCCACCTCTTTGTCAGAAACTGAAACAAAGAAAGAGAGTATGGGGAATGATGTCGATACATAAAATAGGGGTGAATAAGAAGATCAGGTGAGATGGCCTCTATTTTTTCAAAAGAGTTAAGATGCAAAGTCTTCTGCTAAGAGGGGGCAGTGTCTAAGGACTTGAAGACAACATTTCCAGCAGCTAGTTGTGGGGAGTATTAGAAAACATAGAACCCTAGATTTAGAGCCAGACAGAACCTTAGAGGTCATCCAGTACAACCTCCTAATTTTAAAGATGAAAAAAATGAGGCTTAGACTAGCTTAATGACTTATCCAAGGTCATGCAGATAGTAAGCCAAGTTTCAAACGGAAGTCCCTCTGTTTGAATCTAGTGTGGGATTGCATGTAGCATTGAGGGACCATTTGAGATTAGGTAGCATCAATTTGTGGAGGATCCAGTTGGCATGGTTTGTAACTTCCCCCAGCAGGAGAGGAAGATGGTAATGTAAGCCATGGTTGTGGTTCAGTAAGTCATGAGCAATGAGACTGATGGAGGCAAAGGATTTCAGAGTAGAGGACAGTGTATAGCTGAACTGGTTAATTCTAAGGTCACTGCTGAAAAGGGAAGAAAGTAATGGGCTGGGAGAACCAAGAGGGATGAAATAAATAGATATCATAATGAGAACAAAGACTAGGTTCTGGAGCAAGGTAGAGGGATGGATGAAGGATATGAAGTTGTGATCAAAGATAAGAATTTCACATTTCTGTATAATAAAACAGAATAGTGACGGATGAAGGTTAAAGGGTTAGCATTACTGTGTGTCTTGAAGATAGTACAAAGGCACACGGCATTGGAACTGAGGAAGCTAACAAATTGGGAAGCTGGGATGTTGAGGCAGACATCTGTTGAAGTCTGGAGTGTATGAGATCAGGGGTTGAGGCAAAAAAGAATACAAGCCAGGTATTGCAATTCTGCTCTCCACTACAAAAAGACATTAAGAGAATACACATTGGCAAAGAAAAGGAAAACTTTGGGGGTGGGGAAGATACGGAGCTCCGTTTGAGTGCCTTCAGGACATCCACTTTGAAATGGGCAATAGTCAATGGGTGGAGTAGGTCCAAAGCATTAGAACGAGCCTACCTACCTAGAACTAGAAAAACAGATCTGGGAGTCATCTGCATGGAGGCAATAAGGAATGCACAGAGAGGAATAATATGAGGCAGGGATGGTGCCAGACTCTGGAAGAACTTGGCTTGAATATTAGACATTCCAAGCCCTGACGGCTTCAGCTTCAGATCCTACCATTCCTCTGCTTATATTTAAAGTTCAAAAACCTACTCAGGGCTTCATTAGAAAGAAACACATTTTATAATTTACATTAAAATCATCAATTCCAGCAATTAATTTTTCACAATGGTCCTTACTTCCATGGGGTGGATGAAGGTCTGTGCAGTCGCGCCAGCCAAAGAACCAGAAACAAATCTCTCAATATTGCCAACTTTGGTACTGTCATGAGTAAACAACTTCTTATACTGTGTGCATAAATAAAAGGGTTCACATATATGTTAATGCTAAAATAAGAGAAAGATCAGTTCCAAAAAGAATGACACTTATTTAATATGAGCTATTATTATGATTGAATAACACATGTACAGTGCTTTACTCACATAAATTTGTAAAGTTTATAAATGTTAGCTATTATTATTGTTGTTATATTATTATATTACATAATATTATTTTATAATTATATATATTCTCTATTGTATAAACCTATATTGTATCTATATAAATATCATTATATATTATATCATTTATTATGAGCCCATACCCAGCAAAATATGTATAGTTTAAATGTATGTGCATTTAATTCACTAGAATATTAAGTAAATTATCTCTCTTGGGCCTCATTTTTTTCTCTGTCACATCACTATTGCTGTGTATGTACAGTCAGATATAAGATACTACATTTGAAATAAAAGCACAGAAACTCAAAAGAGGTAGGGACTGTACCTTATGTGCACCTTTTGATAGCAAAGTGGATTCAGAGGTAATACTAACAATGCAATGTATGGCAATGGCTTGTTTATGCAAGGATATTTAATTTGAATGGTTTTTTCTTGGAGACGAGGCCGTGATAATCTAATACAACCTGCTAGGTTACTGTATGAAGCTTTGATTTCTAAACTAAAGAATTTTAGCCAAAATTTGTAATTCCAGACATTCCAGAATTATTCAAAGACCTATTTTATTTTTTTTATAAATAGGATGATCAAAAGAGCTATAATAAATGTTAAGAAAAATAAAGCAATGAACTAACTTGTTATATTAAAAACGACATTCATCTTTCTACTAAAATGGTCTTAAGGCTTTTTAAAACTCAAAAATTGTTTCTTCTTAATGAATATTGGCAGTATCTTACCTGTTCGTATGTTAAGACCTTAATAGCCGTCTCTGGTGCAAGTTTTAAAACATTCACACCATTTCCCCTCCAAAAGGATAAGATGCCTCCCTCTTTCAACATATGCTTAAATCCATCAACAATATGAAGATGCTTTGAGTGTACATCCTGGGTCTATGACAAAGAAAAGAAATGGCCTCAGTGTTGTTATTCTTTACAAAGCACTTGCACATTGCACCTTCTATTTTCAATGTGTTTTAGCAGCCCATGGTCCATTTCAACAAATAACAATAATAATAATGAACATTATATTGCACTTACTATGTGCCAGACCTGAGCAAAACAGTTTACAATTAACTAGTTTGATTTTGTCTGATTATAGAATCATTTTGAGCTTACATGAAATTTATGACTACTCTTAAAACAGCACAGTTATTGAAAAGTACAATAGGGGGCAGGTAGGTGGCACAGTAGATAGAGAACTGACCCTGGAGTCAGGAGGGTCTGAGCTCAAATTCAGCCTCAGACACTTGATACTTACTAGTTGTATGACTCTGGGCAAGTCACTTAACCCTGATTGCCTTCAAAAAAAATTTTTAAGTCCTCTTTAAAGGAACAGCTAACTTTGACAGACATCAGTACAGCTGTAAATCATGCAAATGACTGTTTTATTAGTAGAGAGTATTTCTTGTTTCCATTGCATGCATATCTTTCCTTGTGTTGTGTGAAAGCTTACCCGCAGTTCTATTAGTAAAGTAGTTATGGTCCAGTGATACACTTTGTAGTCAGAAACACTGTTAATAAATGTGTTTCTTCTTGTTGAACTGTGTTTACCATGTGAAAAACCACTGAACTGGGGGGGAGGGAGGAAGATAGGACTGATCAGAGAGGTAGAGATAATTACTGCCTTCAAGGAATTAAAAATCTAGCAGAGGAAAAGATGAAATACATAAAGAACCCAAATGTGAAATGGTCAATAAATGCATCAGAGTGAAGCAACGGATAGAGCACAGATCTGGCCTCAGATACTAGCTTTGTGACCCCGGGCAAGTCATTTAACCCCGATGGCTTCACAAACAACAACAACAGCAATAATAATAATGCATCAGAACGGGACAAACAAGATGTTATGAGAGAGCAATAACATAGAAGGCATAATACTCTAAGATGCCATAGAGAATTGAACAGCAGACAGAAGAGAGAAAACCATTTCTTTCATCTATTCGGCATGTAGCTATTGAATCCTTCTCTTTCTCTTTTCTCCATCCCTGTCTTTCCATTCCCATCTTTTCAATCCTACTTCGGTCCTCTTCTCTTTACCTATCCCAATTCCTTCTTTTCTTCTTCTCACTGAATTTTAGTACATGCAAAGTGGATTTTTTGTTATTCTTAGTTTTCTTTCCAGTATCCATAGCCATAACAATCTCTACTTCCCAGGTGTTAGATATTAATTCTCACGATCATGGTTCAAAACAGTTTCTACCACGCTTGCGCGGTAGATATAGGAATAAAGTGATGTAAAATTGTGAGGCTATTGCTGACAATATGCTTTCTTTGTCTGTTGCCCTATAAAGCAAATGGGTACTGGTCAGTTACTGAGGACCCCCATAGAGGTGAATGTGCAGGCTGAATGCTGTGCGTGCCTTGATCGGCCCCCAATCAAGACTTGGGAGGGGGAATCTGTGTGTTTGCCTCAGCTGGCTCCCATTGAGGCTTGAGGGGATTTAGGGGAGAGCACAAGTTGTGCTGGCCTCGACTGACCCCATCGAGACGAGGGGTAGTTTACCCCCCTTCACTCCGGCCCCTGCGAGACGGGTTGTTAGGGAATGCTGTAGGAATTGGAGTTCCCATTATCAGCAAACTCCCTTTGAGAATACTAGACTAGAATAAAGTAAGCTTATTTAACACCTTATTATGACTCCATTCCTGTCTTCCTATCTGAACAGATCAAGGTGAACCTGCTAGTGAGAGAGGTGCCGGAAGCCCTCCTGTGTCTCATTCCTAAGAAATGGCGTAGTTGGTGTGTTTATTTGCTCAACACACTTCCCCATCCTTCTCTCCTTTTTCTCTCCCCATTCTGGGTCCTCTCATTTCCCTTCATCTTTTTCCCCCACTGTGTGTCCCCATATTCCCATCTCTCCTTGATTCATGATGTCTCATCTCTGACAGACCCCAATGCTGCTCACTCTACTTTGCATTAAGTGTTTACCTTCCTTCTGAGGACATTCTTGCCACCCGCCAAGGACTTCTACCCCTACCTGTGGTTACTCCCACCTTTTAGTTTCTTTTCCTCTGAGATGGAAAGTAATCTGTGTATATCATCTATTTACATGTTGTCTTCTCCATTTGAATGTAAGGTCTCTGAAGGCAGTGACTGTGTTTACCTGTCTTTTGTGTGCCCAGCACATAGTGAAGTTTCTGGCTCATAAGGAGCACTTAATAAATGCTTATCAACTTACTGGTTGACCCCTACACTTGAGGTTGAGTCATTGGAATCAAACAAGTAAGACCTGCTGGGGTCTTAGACAGTCTACCCTTAGATAGTCACATGTGTTTGGTATATCTATCAAAATACTCTATTCATACCTTCGAAGGAATATAACTTTAATAGCAGCTGGTTGAATTCATTTAAAAAAAAAAAAGGTAGTTTGTTCCTAGAAGAATCACTAATTGAAGTATCTCTGTATATCTAAATAAGTTATATTGTAGTATTGAGACATAGGATTTAAAAATTGTTTTATCTCCTAAAGAAATCCCTCTATTTCCTAAAGAAAAACTGCTGTTCCTATATATGTATTTCTTAATCCAGCATTAACAGAACTCCTTCACAAGTAGCTTTATAATATAATTGGGGAAGAGTGTTGAGAAAGTAATAACCCCCACCCCAAATAATTTCAATATACTTTTTCCCCTGAAACAGTGGGATGGTGGGTATGCCCACTGATGAAAGGGTGTGAACAACTCTTGATTGGTTTTCAGTGACTGAGACAGCCCCAATATGAATAGCTCACTGAAAGTTAAAAGGATGAATTTTGGTTGGAGGAATTAACCTCTTTGCTAATCTATCAAAAAAAAGCAATATACTACACTTAGTCCTTTTTGCCTTATCTGCCCTTTTGTCTTTCCCCTGGAATCAGTCTTTCATAGTGGAATGGAATGGAGTACAATGAGAGAGGGGATTTCTCTCTTTCCTCTCCATTAGAACTGGTAAATGGCACTTGGGGAAAGAATCATACATATGCTTATCCAAATGACCCAGGAGTTAAATTCTATAGAATGGACATTCCTAGCCCAAGATATGCCCATGGTCAGGGCAACAATAAAGTTCCTGCAGAAGCACATGGCAGAAACATAGATTTACATTTAAAACATGTAAATAACTATACACATAGATGATATACCCAAAGTGGATGGAAAGTAATCTCAGAGGAAAAGGCATTAAAAAGTGAGGTGACCACAAGTAGGGATAGAAGTCTTTGGCAGGTGGCAGAAATGTCTTCAGAAAGAACTTCCCCCCAAGAGGGAAGTTCATGGACAATATTCTTGAACCCCAACCTCATGTGTAGAGGAGGGGGATTTTAATTTCCTAGGTGGTATAACTCCAGAATCTAACCTTCTTGTCAGAGAAGTGAGATTGCTCATTCAGCACCATCCTTAGAGATTACCTCAAATAAAATCTTTGAAGGAAAGAATTATAAGGAGAATAAATAGCTTAGAAGAGAAAATGGTAAGCCTACTACAGTTAATGGACTCTCTGAAAATTAGACTAGGCCAAGCAGAAGTCAATGATTCCATGAGACAGGAAATACTAGAACAAAATCAAAAGACAGAAAAAAATAGAAGAAAATGTAAGGAATCTGCTACCAAAAAAATATCTGATTTAGAAGATAGACTGAGGAATGACCATTTAAGAATCATCAGACTCTCTGAAAACCATGATTTTAAAAAAGCCTGGACGCTATATTCCAAAAAATCATTAGGGAAAACTGTGCTGATCAATTACAACCACCACCTGAAAGGAACCCCAAAAGAAAAGTCCCAGGAATATTTTGGCCAAAATCCATAGCTTCCACATAAAAGATAAAATAACACAAGTAGCAGTTCAAGGCCCAAGGAAACAGAATCAAGTTCACACACAATTTGGCAGCTACTACTATAAAGGAGCAGAGATCTTGAAAGATGATATTCCAAAAGACATCAACTTACAGCCAAAAATAACTTACCCTACAAAGTTGAGTATAATCTTACAGGGGCAAAAATGGATTCTTAATAGAATAAAGAACTTTTATGCATTTCTAATGAAAAGACTAGATCTGAGTTGGAACTTTGGAAAGTAAGAATAAAAACCAAGAGAAACCTAGAAATATAAATTGGTTTAAACAATCATAGGGGGCTGTATAATGATGTTAATATTATAATTGAGGAGAAGACACAAGTGTCCCTTCGGAACTTAAGTCTTTAAAGAGTTTTGAGGAAGTTAAATAAGAAAAACAGAGGACCTAAGGGTAGATTGGTTCTGTTCTTGGACTTTTAAGAGGGGAAAGAGAAATAAAATACTAGTATAGAAAGGAGGAAGAAGGGGATGGATTTTGCTATTTCTCATAATTGGGGTGCATGAAAAGAAGAGCATACAAACATGGAAAAAGGAGTAGGGGCAGGAAGCATGCAATAAATCTTTCTCTTAATGGCTGAACACACTCATAAACACAAAAAATATTTGGTGTACAAATACATCAAACTCAACAGAGAAATAGCTAGGAATAGGGATGTGGGTAGTTAAGAGGGAGGATAATACCAGAGAGGGACTGGTCATAGGCAAAACAAACTTCCTGATTCTGAAGAGGGAGAATGAAAAAGAAAAAGGAAAAGAAATGGAACTTAAAGGCTACATATCCCCTGAAGAATAGCTGAACAAATTATTATTTAGGAACTTAAAGAAATATTATTGTGCTGTAATAAATGATTAGAGATGATTTCAAGGAAACCTTAGAAGGCCTATGCAAAGTGATGCAGAATGATGTAAGAAGACCTGAAAGAACACTTTATACAGCAACACCATTGTAAAGATAAACAACATTTAAAGACTTAAGAAATTTAAAACTCAAAAGTTTACAGAAGTGATTGTTGATAAATCAAAATAAATTAATAAAAAATAAGAAAAAAGAAAAAGAAGAAATATTACATCTGGTTGTAAGAAAAGAAATTACATATATTCTGAGCCAAGAGAATTGTGTAAGAGGGAAATTTACATTAAGGAATGAAAAAAAATGTTCCCTATGCAGTGAACAATTTAGGAGTTCCCAGCAAAATGTAATTGGGGAATAGTCAACAAAATAAATAAAACTATATTTAAAAAAAAAGAAAGAAAGATTTAAGAACTCTGATCAACATAATGACCGACAGAGATCCAATAATAAAGTATTTTATCCACTTCCTGACAGAAAGATGATGGACTGAAGATGAAGAAAAAGGCATACTTTTTAAAAAATAACATCCACTGGGTGGATTTTTTTTCCTTAACTATACTCATTTGTTACACTGGAATATTTTGGAAACTTTTTTTAATGCACAAAACAGAATAGAAGGAAATTCAGAAAAAAACACACATTGCAGTCCAACTTTAAAAGTAATACATTGGATTTATTATATACTTTTCAAAACAAGTGGTATGTAATTGAGATCCACAGCTTCATAAAAATCTCCTTTTTATAGTCTACTTTGTGCATGGAAATTTTTTTGGTGTTTGTTAAGTTCAGAATAAAAAAATCTTAAAAAAAAACTCAAGGTTATGAATACTGATGTTATAAATAGGATGACTAGGAGAATATTCTCCAGAATTTTCAGAACAAAATTGACAACCAACCCAAAGGTAATTGAGAGATTCATGATGGACCTAAGCATGTTATCATAGATAGAGAGTTAAAAGGTTCCTCAGAGGCCTATTTTACAATACAACCTCTTTCATTTTCCTCATTGACTGACTTCTGTGAAAGAAGTGGTATAAATGACAGCAAGAAAATATTTGATGAGAAAATAAGGTGGACTAGTCATAAATTCATGAGGCAGCTAGGTGGCACCACAGTGCTTAGGGTGCTGGTCCTGGAGTCAGGAAGACATCTCCCTGAGTTCAAATCCAGTCTCACACACTCACTAACTGTGTGACCCTGAGCAAGCCACTTAACTCTGCCTCAGTTACTCATCTGAAGAAAATGACAAGCCACTCCAGTATCTTTGCCAAGAAAACCCCAAATGGGGTCATGAAGAGTCAGACACAACTGAAAAACGACTGAACACTCATAAATTCTGACTGAGACTCTGGGAACACACCAATCCCCTACAGAATACAAAATAAGAAGTTTGGTAAATCACTTATGAAAGATCTGTGGAAAAACAAGCACAAGAATCAAAGAGACTGATGAGGCACGGAGAGGCTGTGATCTGCATGGATGGAGGAAAAGGTCCCTGCACTTAGAATGTAACAGATTTCACTACATGAAACAACATGAAATTATTCTTCAAGGAAGCCCAGTATTTCAACCTCCAAGCACTAGGAGTCTTGTACTTATGGATCCTATGATAATTTTTAATAAAATGCTTAATTTACATAAACCAAGTGTCATACATTAAGAGCCATTAAGTCTAAATTAATATTAAATTGTATTTAAATCAATATTAAATTGTATTTCCCTACTAAAATCAAACTCACATATCAAAAGCACTACTGAGATCTGAAATACTTCTTTTAAACAGCGCCACGCCCTTGTCGTATTACTTGGAAACACAGACAGATGAAATATGCAACCATTTACCTGCATAATGATTTTCAGCCGATCTAGGGGTGCTGTGCAAGTTCTGGCAACTGCACCCGATATCCCACCTGCCAGCAGATGTTTCCACCACTTGCCAGATTCTCTTTCTTCTTTTGAGAAGTCGTCAGGAATGGTTATACCATCCCCTATGTCGATCCCCTAAATGAAAAGGAAGTTACAATATTATTTAAATTAGAAATGGATCATCTCAAGAAGGCAGCATAAAGTAGTGAGGGAAGAGCATGAAAGTCAGAGGGCCTGAGTTCAGATCCTGTTTCAATCCCATTCTTATAGGGTTCCAGTGGGAGGGACAGGCTGAGTCTCATCCATACCGCCTTAGGGTTGCCTTATCAGGATAACATTTTATCTGGTTTTTCTGCACAGAGCAAGAGCCATTTATTAGGGCCTGGCTGTCATCTCTTAATTTAGGACATGGAGTCTGGATGTAGCCTTAATTTAGGAAGCAGTTTTGGCAAGTGGCTTCTGCGTTCTCCTCTATACTTTTAATTTCTATAGCCCATTTATTGTTATCTTACACTGGCTACTTACATACTTACTACACTACTGGACAGGTGGTCATGGGGACCATAGCAAAAAATAATTTCCATACAGTTGCCTATTATGGTGTAAGGAATTGTAGTAGGTGTTGGGAATATAAAGTTAAATGAGATATGATCCCTGTCCTCAAGGAGCTTCCAATCTAGTTGGGAAAATAAATTTGCACAACTAAGTATACTGTCAAATAGAAGAGGATAAGCACATGAATATAAATCAATGCAATGTCAGTTCACATAGAATTGGGATTAATTTCAATTACAAATCACCCTCCCTTAAAAAAACACCATTTTCTTCCTATGTAGATCAACTTTCCCCTACCTTACATAGGATGGGTAATATGGATCAAAAACCTTGACAGGAACACCTTGATGGTTTCTCTTGATGCCACACATATTACCAGGATGTGATTTTGGGTTAATATATGATACATTTTGTAAATTATGCTTCTTCAATCTTTGGAATGGTTTATACATGACTCCCAGGTTCCCTTTGCAATCTTATCCCCTGCTATTGCCCCTTTATGTTGTTGTTCAGTCTTTTCAGTCATGTCCACTCTTTGTGACCCCATTTGGGGTTTTCTTGGCAAAGATACTGGAGTGGTTCGCCATTTCCTTCTCCAGCTCATTTTATAGATGAGGAAACTGAAGCAAACAGGGTTAAGTGACTTGTCCAGGGTCACATAGCTAATAAGTGTATGAGGCTGGATTTGAACTCATGTTGGTACTCTATCCACTGTGCCACCTAGCTGCCCCTATTGCCCCTTTATACTTGGGGCAGGGAGGTGGCCATCAGGGGGGCCAGAAGGAGATACAATTTTAACACAGAGCTCTCTGAAGGAATATCAGTCCTGTCCACATTCTTAACCTGGGATCCCTGACTTCTTTTTTTAATAGTTTGATAATTATATTTCAATTTAATTGGCTTTCTTTGAAATCTTCTTTATTTTACTTTATGCATCTAAAAACATTCTGAAAAAGTGTCCATAGGTTTCACCAGACTGCCAAATGGGTTCTGTGACACCCAAAAAAATTAAAACTCCCTGGCTAGGCAGCAGGACGGAGAATTAGAAACTATATGCCCTGGCCCCTGGTCTCATCAGTCTGACTGCCACAGTCCAAAACTTGCTAAGTAAGGGGTTGCTCTACCAAGCTTCCTGGGGTTTCCCTATGTGAGAGCTACCTTTGGCTTAGGGCATAAAATAAGCATGAGGTATAACACAAACTACACTTACAGTAGAACGTTTCCAAAACCGGGCAATTTCCTCCATGTTCTCTGCTGGGTTAAATAAAAAGTAATCTCTCCATTCATTCCAGTCCACTGACATAGTCCCATCAGTATCAATGCTGAAATAATAATAATGACATGCTTAAAACCTGTGCTCTAATTCATACATAAAATTATCAGCAGTAATTAGCATTAGCAATCCATCTGGATGAAAAACAGTTCCATATTACACATTTGTGGCAACTACCACAACTCATTACCCTGGAACCATTTTCATTTTCTAGCATTTTCTCAACTCCTTCTCCTCTTGAAACACCTTGCTCCATTCATGGCTCAGTTCAAGAGATGTCTCCTACAAGAGGCTTCTCCCAATTTTTCTAGTTGTTAGTACTCCCCACTCTGAAATTACTTTGTCTTGTATTTGTATGTATTAAGCATTTACTTATCTGTGAGCAAGTGAAAACTGAAGGCAAAGACTTTGTTCTTTGGTTTGGGGGTTCCTAGGACCTAGCATGGTACCTGGCATGCATTAAACCCTTAATAAATTCTTATTGAATGGAACAGAACTCTTTCTTTGACTTGTCTACCTGTGGTTGTTATTTCCCCAACTTTAGAAGGATTTCATATATATGCCTTCCCTTCCTGAGCTACAGGTATGGAAAGAGGACTTTCATTATGTACCCAATTCAGGAGTCAAATGACATGGAATCATTTGGAAACAAACTAACAGCCACTTGAGGGAATTACAGACAATTCTCTGATACCAGGATTTAATGACAGAAATACAGCCAAATATGGTGCTTTCTCCATCAGGATTTTTGAGTCTTAATGGAGTTGGAGGAAAAGAAAGCTCTACTATTTCAGTGAAGTTGCTGCTCTAGAAGGTCCTTCTGTGCTGCTGACATTAATTGTGCAGAAATAATTAGTGATTAATTAGAAATATAACAATGCAACAGTGTTGTTGATGTAATCACATCCTCTACCATTCAGAACCAGCACCACCACCAAGAAGTTCTAGCAGTTCTTGCCAAAAACTCAAAAAAGTACTCAAATGCTTTAATGGGTCAGTAATCTCAACAGTTCAGGAGATCCTTTTATGAAGAATGCAACCCACCCATACCTGTCCATCCTGTGTGACTCTCATCTATGTCCTCCTAAAAGTTCACCATTGAGAGGTCCACCTAGTTTTCTAGAGGTCCATCCTCACTTTCTCCCAACATCTGGAGGGTAGCAGGGAGGCACTCTGCTGTCTACCTGTTGTCCCTCACTTTTTCCATGTGACCAGTTCATCTTCTCTTCATTAATGGTAAATACTTTTGACAAGTATACATCTCCCTGTTTTATGATTCCACTAATATCTATTATCAGAGATTCAATCATTGAACAGGATTGTTTCTGTCGTAACATCTTTCAACAAATAATGAATGATCTTGATATGGTAGAATAGGGTTTTTTGTTCATTTTTTTTATTTTTGGTAATCAACAAACAATAAACACAATGATGTCTTTTCTACATCTTTCTATCAGTTGTGTGGGATCCATTGTTGTCTAGTGTTTGTGCAAGTCTGCTTGTTCCCTAATGCCCTCATTAAGGATATCTTCAATTGATGGATAGATGAACCTCATAAACACAAATGAGAGAGCGGTCATATAGGTCAGTGGTTATTGATGTCTTCCTGAAACTTTTTTTTTTGGAATCAGCAAAGTCTGAGATTTTTTTTCTACACCTCTGGTAACTTCCCCTCCTTTAGACACTCATAAATCAGTCCCTCAATGCCTTCTCAATTGTATCACCTGCTCTTTCTCCCTCCCCCCATCTCCTCTCTATATACTTGACCTAATCTGGCTGCTTTATCCATTTTTGTTCTCCTTAGTGTTAATTATACTTCCTCTGAAAGAAAATGAGGGACTGTGATGTTAGGGTCCAAGTGTAGTGACTCCACTATCCTTGATGGAGAGAACATTTTTATAATATTTTTGCAGATATTTTCCTTTTTATTCTCTTTGTAGCCCTCTTTCCATTTTTGTCCTTGAATGTCCTTGGGTGACTTTGCTTAGTTGGATATTTTTGCTAAACCTTCTTGAGACTGGTTTTACTCTCCTATTGCTTCTCTCTACTCTATGATACTGCTCATAATTATTGATCATTCTTCTTTTTAAGATTTTACAAAGGTGTTTATATTCTAACCCATCTCTCTATGTTTGGCAAGTAAGTTAAATGCTTTCTGCCTAAGGCATTTTCTGGGTTCTTTTGAACTCCTTATTGTAGCAATACTGGTTTAACTTCTGAATGAAAAAATTATAGTCAGTATTCATATCATTTCTGTTACCCATTTCCCATTAATAGCTTGTTTAAATAATTCAGGGTTAAATCTTAATTGTATTCCATATCTTTTTCTCATTATTCCCAACATGGTAGAACCTGCCAGTGCTTGCATTCCATTGGCATTACCTTTAAGAACCCAGAATCACCTCCACACCTCCATGAGGCACCATGAGGACTCTTGTAAAGCCAACAATGGCTTTTTAAATATTCTTTTGCATATCACCAAAGATAAGGCCTTGAACTTCCAGTATATCCATGGCTCTCTTAGTCCAAGATAAACCTCAACCAACTATAGCTCTTATTTGAAAAATAATTTTTTCACTTTACAACTATTTTTAGTAGTGTATTTTTGTCTAAAAGAAGAAAGGTAGTACTAAATCATTCCTTCCCATCCTGTTTGATTCTTATCCATATCCTCCTTAGAAGGCCTTCCTCTAGGTCTTCTGGTATCACATGGGTACTACTGCAACATCCGGGCTGCCCACCTATTATTCCTCTCTCACTAGCCCACTTCCTTTTCCAATCATAAATTTTCTAGATGACATATCTTAGGCCATCTCTTTTGCACAAGTTCTGCTGTACTTGTACTTTGCACAAGGTAATGTTCTGCTGTCTACTTCCAATTGCAATATATTTGTTGCTCTTTTACCCTTTGGATCACCAGCAATTTTGATTCTTTAGAAAATGTAGCATTGTTCCCTGACCTGTAGATTTGGGAGAAAAAATGCTTTAAAAAGTTGAATTTGGGGAAAACTTGGGGGGAGGGAGTTTGTTTCAGGGAGAAGATTTGGATTGTTGAGAGTTCTGTGCAGTTTCCAAAGAGCAATTGATCCCATTCTCTTCCAATTTAGTTCTGGGCCCAGCTCATTGTCCAACCAAAGTGTCTACCCAAGATATATCAATTGATAGACCAACTAAATTGAATGCTCAGACATGTCATGATCTAGACTCCCGGCATTCTTCATCCACCTGTTCTTTCCTATGTTGATTGCTAGGCTGAACTTTCTTGAGTGCCTATGGGCTCATTTGAGAATTTCTGTAGTATTCCAAGCCCCTTTAGAAGCCTCTAGGGGAACCTCATCTTCTACAGAGAGCTCCTCTTCCAATTTAACCTTGAGCTAGCTGTCCTCCAAGACAATGGCAAATCCTTCTGAACACCATATGTCTTCTTCTTTTATGCTCTGTACTTTTCAGTTAATTGTGTGACTGAAAATGTGACCTTTTTTTTAACCCATCCCTACACACATAGACACACACATAGAAAACTGCCTAGAGCATTAGAAAGTTATACGGCTTATTCCTGTTTACCTAGTTATCATTTGTCAGAGTAAAGACTTGAACACAGTGACTACAAAGCCAGCACCCTATCCACTATGCCTAACCAGTCACACATGTGACTGTAAAGATGTTCTCTGTCATATATATTATTTGTGAAAGCCTGCCTATTCCCTTATCGTCTTTTTGGTGAGGATACCTTCAATACATACGCAAAATATCTTCATAAAGGTTTTACAGAGAGGAAAAGTAGGCAGATGAGTTAGTAATAACTAATATCCTCTTTTTTATTTTTTTTTTGGTAAGACAATTGGGGTTAAGTGACTTGCCCAGGGTCACACACAGATAATAAGTATTATGTGTCTGAAGCCGGATTTGAACTCAGGTCTTCCTGATTCTAGGGCCAGTGCTCCATCCACTATGCCACCTAGCAGCCCCTAATTAATATCCTCTTGATCACCTTTTGTTAGTGAATTCTTCCCCGTCTTTCAGGACCCTCCCCTATTTCATATATCTTGATTGTCATTCGGTCAACAACCTCAAAATGTGTTGTCTACAGCACAAAGATCCTCTGTGTATACTTGGTCTAGACTAGTTACTCTTCCTATCTATGTCATCTTGCTCCATTTCTACTCTTCTCAGAAAGCCTATCAGAGACAGGAATGTTAGCCATACGTATAACAGAGCTACACACACAGTGAAAAAAATAGAAGGTGAAGGCAGGATGTAGTTATGCTTAATAGAAGGAATTAACAGGTGATGAGATCACCAATCCACTAAATAAGTAAGCCCTTACACTGTGCACAGTATCTTTTTTAAAGTCCATGTATATGTATATTTATGTACATGTATTTATATACATATATATTATACACACATGTAGAGTCAATCCAATAAACAACATACATGAGTCAAATAAGTGTTTATAAGATTAAGGAAAAAGAAAAAAGGACCATATTTCTATAGATTACAGCTTCTATTATGGAACACTGAAATGTAAGTTTTAAAAAAATTATCAAAAATAAAAATAAGGGCTAACCTTTGAAGAATTTTGTCTACCTGTTGTTCAGAAATGTCTATACCTAGTATCTTGAGAGACTGGATAATTTCTGAAGTTTCAATTACTCCTTTAAAAGAATGAAAAGAAAAATACGCCATTTAAAAACCTTTGAAAAGACACGGATGTCAATATTTTAGGGGCATGGTTATAACAATCTATAAAATTCCAACAATTATGATAGTACCTGGCCTTTATAGGCAAAGGTTAAATAAAGAATCAAGAATGAAAACCCTATTTGAACTTGTAGGGAAACATCAAAGAAAACAATCAGCTTTTTATATATATATTTTATTGATATCTTTTGTTTTCACATCACCTTCATTTCCCAATGTATCCCTTCCCCCTCCCTAAGAGCGCCATTTCATATGACAAAGGGAAAAAAAGCAGTTCAACAGAACTAACCAACACATTAACAAAGTCTGATATTAATAATGTGCTGTGTTTCACATATCCATGCTCTATATATGTGGGTACATGTATATGTGTATTATCATGTTTGTGTACATATATGTATATGTTTACATACATGTATATATCCATATATATCTATAGAGAGAGATATAGATACAGATCTATCCAGATGTCCTTCTATAAAGAAGGATGGGAGGTGTATTTTCATAGCTTCTCTTCAGGACCAAGTATGGTCATTACAATTACAGAGGAGTCAGTACAGATTCTTTGTTGTTCTTCTTTCCCATTTACAGTGGTGAAGACATTGTTTGTATATGGATCTCCTACTTCTGCTTACTTTACTTTGTATCAGGGTACATCTAAGTGTTGCCCTGTCACTCTTTATTCTTCATACTCACAGGATCAAAGCTTTAGAGCTGGAAGGGACTTTCTTAGAGACCATCAAGTCCAACTCCCTTTTTTACACGTGAGGAAAGATACTGAGAGCGATAGTCACTTGCTTAGAGCTAGTTCAGGCAGAATAAGAACTCAGGACTTCCTGACTCAAAGTCCCACACTTCAACTGGGCCACCTGGCTATGTACATCACTTCTAATAACACAATAACATTCCATTACATTCAGGCACTACAATTTGTATAGCCACTCTCCAACTAAAGGACATCTACTTTTGCTTCTTTTTAATACTGAAAAATGCCACTATAAATCTCTTTGAGGCATTTGTTTCTAATACTGACCTCCTTGGAGTATATTATATGCCTAGCAATGGGTCTTCTGGGTCAATTTGTTAGCATAAATCAAGATTGCTCTTTAGAATAGTTAGACTAATTCACAGTTCTACCAACAATCCATTAGTGTACTTATCTTTCCACAACCTCTCCAGCATTGACCATTCTCATCTTTTTCACCTTTTACAATTTGCTGGCTGTGAAGTGAAATCTAAGGGTTAACTTTGATTTACCCTTCTTTATTAGTAGTTATTTGGAACAATTTTTCATATGGCTGCTAATAGTTGCAATTCTTTTGACAGCTACTTTTCCTCATCCTATGATCACTTATCCACCAAAGAATGGCTCTTAATCTTAAGTATTTTGGTTAGATCCCTGTATATCTTGGGTATCAGATGTTTATCAATTTTAATATAATATAATTTAAATTATCAAAAAAATGTATTCATCTCTCTCCTTAATTTGGTTAAAAATTCTCCCGTAGCCATAAGTGTGAAAGATATCTAATATTTATCCATATAATTTTTAATGTAATCACCTAATATCTTCAAGAGTCATGGAGAGAGCAAATAAGACAGAGCTGGGGAACAGTTTAGACATATTTTTAAGATCTTAAGAAAAATAGAAAAGAGAAGGAAAAAGGAATACACTAGGGAGAAAAAAGAAGGAGGAAGATGGTACTACTTACTATCTCACATAATCAGAGTTTCTAAAACTATACAACTATCAAAGAAAGAGTTGGTGGTAAGGTACAAATTAATGAACTATACCTAAAACCTCACTTTTACCTAAACCAGACAAAGGAGAGTTAAACAGATATACACAGAGTTTGGTCTAGAAAGACACTAAACTCAATAGGGAATAAGGTGAGAACAGACAGAGGGGCAGTGAAGATTAAAAGAGAAGGTAAATTCAATAAGGAATTAATCATGAATAAAACAAACTCCAACTTCAGAGGGTGGATAATGTGAAGAGGGAATAAAAGGGAATGAAATGTAAGAACTTGTGACTGGGGACTAGACAAAAAGAGAAGAGGTACAGGGAATGGAAGCAGACTACATAAAATATAAATTGTTAGAGTTAAGCATACTCCTCTCTCACTATCCTCTTCTTTGTAGATAGGAAGGTTTGGTGGGCAAAGAAAGGAATCCAATAATATATTATTTACAAGAAAACACTTGAAACATAAAGATTCCCACAAAGTTAAAAATAATGAGCTGGAGTAAAATCCATTATGCTTAACACAAACTCAAAAAATCCGGGATAATAAACATAGTCTCAGACAAGGCAACTTTAAAAATAGAATTGATTGAAAGAGATAAAGAAGTAAATTACTTATTCTTAAAGAGACAATACATAATTAGTATTAATATTTTATATATACTATACTTGAGTCATACATATATATAAAATATATACACATATAGATTATAAATAAAGGAAAAGTTAATCAATTTACAAGGAGAAATATAGAGTGAAACTACAATACTAGGGGATCTCAATGTACCCATCTTAGACCTAAATAAATCTAACCAAAAGATAAGCAAGAAAAGTTATATGATAAGTCTCTGGTGATTACTGAATAGAAATAGAAAAGTGTATTTCTCAGTTGAGCATGGCCATATTGTGCCATAGAAAGAATGCTGGTTTGGAAGACAGAGGAACTGGGCTTTAATCCTGGCTCTGTTACTTATTACCTATGGGACTTTGGGCAAGTCATTTCACCCTTTTGAGCCTCACCCATACAAATATTAGCCATGTAATAAAGGATAAAACTTCACAACTATGGAATATCTAACATACCCTTTACAATACAATAAAAATAATATTCAATACAGAGACTCTGAAGAAAGTATTAAGAAATTAATTGGAAACTAAGTTCCTTAATCCTAAAATAAATAATGGGTCAAAGAACAAATCATAGAAACAACTATCAGTCCCATTCTCTCTACTCACACAGTCATGTTTCACCTGATAGTTGTCATTCTCTGTTTTTGTTCTCCCTGAATTAGGTATCAAAACCATATTTGTGTCATATAAGGAATTTGGTAAGACTCCTTCTTTACCTATTTTTTCAAATAATTCATATAATAGTGGAATTAATTGTTCATTAAATATTTGGTAAAATTCACTTGTAAATCCATCTGGTCCTGGGGATTTTTTTTCTTCTTAGGTAGCTCATTTATTGCTTGTTTAATTTCTTTTTCTAATGTAAGGTTGTTTAAGCATTCTATTTCATCTTCTGTTAGTCTGAGCTGTTTATATTTTTGTAAATACTAATCCATTTTACTTAGATCATCAGTTTTATTGCCATATAGTTGGGCAAAATAGCTCCTAGTAATTGCTTTAATTTCATCTTCATTTGTGGTACATTTACCTTTTTCATTTTTGATATTGGCAATTTGGTTTTCTTCTTTCCTTTTTTGATCAAATTAATGAATGGATTGTCTATATTATTGTTTTGTTTTCCATAAAACAAGCTATTATTTGTATTTATTAGTTCAATAGCTTTTTTATTTTCAATTTTATTGGTCTCTCCTTTGATTTTTAGGATAACTATTTTGGTATTTAATTGGGGATTTTTAATTTATTCTTTTTCTAGTTGTATGCATAATTTATGGATCTGTAATTTATCTCTTTTATTGATATAAACCTTTACAGATATAAATTTTTCCCTAATGCTTTCATTACACCCCACAAATTTTGGTATGCTGTCTCATTGTTGTTTGAATTCCTTGTTTCCAAATCAGCTCAAGCACCATCTTTTACATGAAGCCTTTCTGAATTCCCCCATGGCTAATGCTTTTAGCCTTCTCTCCTCCATCCCCTGACCCTACAAAAAAAATTACTTTACATTTATTTTTCATGCATTTTACATATACATCTATAAGCTTGTCTCCTTTCCCTGATGGAATGAGTACAGGGACTGGCTCACTTTTGTCTTTGTATCTCTAGTACCCAGCACCATGCTTGGCATAGAGAAGGTACTTAAATGGTTCTTGATTGATGAATGGATAAATGATTAATTCCAATCTCTGGGGGAAGAAGAATTTTAAATTTTAAATAAAGTACTAGCAAGGTAGCTATAATATCATAAAGATCATATATTATGACCAGGTGGGATTTATACCAGAAATTCAAGGCTTATTCAAAATTAGGAAAATTGTAAGCATAATTGACCATATCAATAATAAAAACAAAAAAACTATTATTCTTTGCAGATAATATGATGGCATATTTAGAGAACTCAAGAATATACTAAAAATAGTCAAAATAATAAACAATTTTAGCCAAGTTGTAGGATATAAAATAAACCTACATAAATCATCAGCATTTCTTTACACTACCAACAAAACTCAGCATGAAGAGATTGAAAGAGAAATTCCATTTAAAATAAATACAGACAATAAAAATACTTGGGGGCCTTCCTACCAGGACACACACAGGAACTATATGAACACAATTACAAAACATTTTTTTTACAAAAGAAAACATAGCTCTAAACAATTGGAGAAACATTCATTGTTCATGACCTAGAAAACAGATAAACAAGATATAATCAAAGAATAAATGGATTACCTGAAAATCATGACCAAAAAAAAAGTTTGCATATTATATTTCAAGAAATCGTAAATGAAAACTGGCCAGATCTCTTAGGACCTGGGAGCAAAATGAAAGCAGAAAGAAATCACCAATCATCCAAAGTGGCAAGCAATCACAATCAAGATCACACAAGACTTGGTTATTAGTCGCTCAGATTTCTTCCTCCAAAAATTGTTAAATTGGCATTTTTTAAAGGAAGAAAATCCAACAAACATGAAAAAAGTGCTTCAAATAACAACCAATTAGAGAAAGCAAATTAAAGTAACTCAGAGATTCTACCTTACATACATCAGATTGACAAAGATGACAAAAAAAATTAGAATTGTTAGAGATAAACAGGCACACTAATACACTGAGAATAGAGCTATAAAATGGTACAGCCACTATAGAAAGCAACTTAGAACTATATACAAAAAGGCATCAAACCGTGCCAAACCCTTTTGAGCAAGAGATATCAATACCAGGTCTATTACCTCCAAAGACATCAAAGAAATAGTAAATGTATCCGTATGTACAAAAAATATTTATAGCATCTCTTGTTGTAACAGCAATATACTCCAAACTAAGGGGGTTCCCATCTATTGGGGAAACAGCTAAACAAATTAGAGTACTTAAATGCAATGGAATGGAATACCGCAAGAAATGACGAAATGGATGATTTCAGGGAAAATCCAAAAGACCTGTATGAAATGATGTAGACAGAAGTGAGCACCCATTGCCTAACCCAAAAAAAAAAAAGAATCGAGCAGAACCAGAAAAAACTAGTTGTACAGTAACATTGTAAAAAAAAAAAAACTTTTGAAGACTTAATCTGAACAATTCAACATGCTACTCATCTCCTAATGGAGAGGTAATGAACTCGAGATGCATAATGAGATACATTTTCAGACAGACAATATGGGATTTTGTTTTGCTTGTTATAATTATTACAAGGGATTTGTTTGTTTGTTTTTGTTTTTGTTTTTTTCCAATGGGAGAACAGGTGAGAAGGCAAAGGGAGACAAGGATAAAGTAGCAAAAGAAAAGAGTCATTGAGGCAGAGGCATCTTTTTTTTTTTTTTAATGGAGAGACAAAAACAAATGGAAGGCTACAAATAAGGCCAGGCAAGCAGGATATCTTTGAAAGTTACAGACTGACCTTATTACATACTTTAAAAAAACATGAAGTATAAGTATTTCATGTGCCATCCTCTTGTTCTGTTATACCATGAATATGCAAATGTCTATTCCATTTGGTGTTTGTTATGTTCAAGAAAATTAATTTTTTTATAAAGAAAAATAACCCTGAAAGACTTGAGGCTTCTGATCAATGCAATGACAAATCACAATTCCAGAGGACCAAAGATGAACCAAGGTAGGTGATGGATGAAACACACAGGATAGGCATGTTTAGAATAGGCACTCTGGCACAATTCAAGAGTATGCTTTGACCATAAATATTTGTTATGAGTGTTTTATTTTTCTTTTTTGTCATAGTGCAACTGGGAACTAGAGAATGTGGGAGAGAAATTAAATGGTTGCTAATTAAAAAAAAAAAAAAGAGAAAAACCCTTACTTGACTGTACCATTAACTCAAGTAATACTCTGATATTTCTTCTACTTTTCTCTGCCAAGTACCTTTAAAAAGCAGTCTACATTCCTTGTCACATTCTCTTTTCATTCACTTCTCTCAGTCCTTTGCAGTCTGGTTTCCAACCTTACTACTCAATTGAAACTATTCTTTCCAAAGTTACTCATGATCTTTTGGCAAAAATAATGCCCTTTTTGGTCAAGAATATCAAGGGGATTAATGGAAAAAGTACAAAGGAAAGTGGCCTAGCCATATCAGATCTAAAACTGTATTATAAAGTAACAATCATCAAAAACTATTTGGTACTGGTTAAGAAATAGAATGGTGTATCAGTGGAATAGATTAGGTACACAGGATAGTAGTAAATGACTATAGTAATCTACTATTTGATAAACCCCAAAGACTCCAGCTTCTGAGATAGGAACTCACTATCTGAAAAAAAAAAAAACTGCTGGGAAAACTGGAAAATAGCATGGCAGAAACTAAGCATAGACCAACATCTCACATTGTATACCAAGATAAGGTCAAAATGAGTAAATGATTTAGACATAAAGGATGATACTATAAGCAAATTAGGAGAGCAAGGAATAGTTTACCTGTCAGATCTATGGGGAAGGGGAGAATTTAAGACCAAACAAGAGATAGAGAACATTATGAAATGCAAAATGGATAATTTTGGTTACATTAAATTAAAAAGGTTTTGCACAAACAAAACCAAAACAACCAAGATTAGAAGGAAAACATAAAGATGGGAAACAATTTTTGCAGCAAGTGTTTCTGATAAAGGCCTCATTTCTCACATATATAGAGAACTGAGTCAAATTTATAAGAATACAAGTCATTCCCCAATTGATAAATGGTCAAAGGATATGAACAGGCAGTTTTCAGATGAAGAAATTAAAGCTATCTATAGTCATATGAAAAAATGCTCTAAAACACTATTGACTAGAGAAATGCAAATTAAAACAACTCTGAGGTACCAACTCATACTTATCAGATCGACTAATATGCCAAAAAAGGAAAATGATAAATGTTGGAGAAGATGTGCACTAATGTATTGTTGGTGGATCCAACCATTCTGGATTGCAATTTGGAACTATGTCCAAAGAGCTATAAAACTGTGCATACCCTTTGATTCAGCAATACCCACTATGAGGGCTGCATCCTAAAGAGATCATAAAAAAGGGAAAAGGATTCACACGTACAAAAATATTTACAGCAGCTATTTTAGTGGTAGCAAAAAAATTGGAAATGAGGGGATGTCCATCAATTGGGGAATGGCTGAACAAGTTGTGGTATATGAATGTAATGGAATACTATTGTGCTATGAGAAATGACAAGCAGGACAGTTCAGAAAAACCCTGGGAAGGTCTATAGGAACTTATGCAGAGTGAAGAACACAGTAACAGCAATATTGTAAGGAGGATCAACTGTGAAAGACTTAGTTATTTTGATCAAGACAATGATCCAAGACAATTTCAAAAGACTTATGACAGGAAAATGCTATCCACCTCCAGAGAAAGAACTGCAGAGTCTGAATGCAGATCGAAGCACACTATTTTCTCTTTTTTGTTGTTTTTTTGTTTTTGTGGCTTTTCCCTTCTGTTCTGTTTCTTTTTTCACCACATGACTAATGTGGAAATATGTTTACGTGATTGTACATATATAACCTATATCAGATTGCTTGCCATCTTGAGGAGGGGGGAGTACAAGGGGGGGAGAGAGGAAAAAATGGAACTCAAAATCTCATTTTAAAAATGAATATTGAAAACTATCTTTACATGTAATCGGAAAAAATAAAATACTATTTACAAAAAAATGCCCTTTTCTCAACCAGTATTTGATAATGTTGATTATTATCTCCTCCACCTGGATACCATCTCCTCTCTAGATTTTCATTGACCCTGTGCTTTCTTGATTCTCCTCCTACCAATCTGATCACTACTATCAGTCTCCTTTGGGGGCTCCTTCTCCGTAACATACACCCTTACTGTGGACGTATCCTAAGGCTCTATCCTGGTCCATCACATGGACTTAATTATCAGCTCTATGCAGATGACTCCCAAATCTATACATGAAGCACAAGTGTTTTCCCTGAGCTCCTATTGTGAATGTCCAAATGCTTATGGGACACTTGATACAGAATGTCCCATAAGCATCTCAAACTTAACATTTCCAAAATAACCCTCCTTGTCATTTCCCCCCCCATCTACCCATAACTGTGCCCATTACATACCCCTCTTCCTAAAATGTCTTATTTCTCTTAGAGCACCATCATCCTCCTAATCATTCGTTTTAACCTCATTGGTTTTGTCCCTGATTCTTCACTCTCTCTCTTTCACTCCACATATCTAATTGGTTGCCAAATATTCTCTTTTCCACCTACACATCACCTTGCCTATCAGTCCCATTCTCTCTACTCACACAGCCACATTTCACCTGGACTACTGCAATGGCCTTGTAGCTGGTCTCCCTACTTTATCTGTCTCCTATCTCTAATCCATCTTCCACACATCCACCAGTGATTTTCTTAAAGTACAGGTTGGGCCATCTCACTCACCTGCTCAATAAACTCCAGTTACCCCTAGGATAAAATATAAATTCTTTTAATAGACATTTAAAGTCCTTCAGAAGTCAGCCCTAACCTTTAATTTCCAGCAGTATTACATTACTCCCCTTTCCACATTCTATAGGCCAGCCAAACTGTCTTTCTTGCTGTTGTTCATACATGACATTCTATCTCCCACCTTTGTATTGGCTGTCCTCGGTGCCTGGAATGCACCCCCTCCTTACCTCTGACTCTTTGAATTCCTTGTTTCCGAATCAGCTCAAGCACCACCTTCTACATGAAGCCTTTCTGAATTCCCCAGTGGCTAATGTCTTTAGCCTTCACTCCTCCATCCCCTGCCCCTACAAAAAAAATTACTTTATATTTATTTTGCATGCATTTTACATATATATCCATAAGCTTGTCTCCTTTCCCTGATGGAATGAGTACAGGGACTGGCTCACTTTTGTCTTTGCACCATGCTTGGCATAGAGAAGGTACTTAAATGGTTCTTGATTGATGGATGGATGGATGATTAATTCTAATCTCTAGGGGAAGAAGAAAGCTAAAAGCTTTCATATTAGACAATGAAATGTCCTTCAGTACTGGTAGTGTGTGTGTGTGTGTGTGTGTGTGTGTGTGTGTGTGTGTGTGTGCACTTTAAGCCAATTGCAAATGGAAAAAATGAAACTCACCATCGTGATTTTTGTCCAGACTAGTAAATGCCAACTTCATCTTTTTCTCATGGTTTTTAAGGTACTGCATAAACTCTTCAAAATCTAGCTGGTTATCCTTGTTAGTATCACCAGCACTTAAGAGATCCTACAAGCAAGAAGAAAACCATTAGAGAGAAATTCTTCAGCACTATTGTATAGCTGGACTGATCCTATTAAGTGAATCAGTTTTGTCAGTCCATGGCTAAATCAAGGAAAGACATGAAAATTACAGACTTCCAGTACAGTGGTATCAAACTCAAATAGGAACAGGGGCTGCTAAATCCCACATGAGAATCT
The DNA here is from genome assembly GCF_900497805.2 of Vombatus ursinus. NCBI lineage: Eukaryota > Metazoa > Chordata > Mammalia > Diprotodontia > Vombatidae > Vombatus > Vombatus ursinus. The sequence goes on along the minus strand of NW_020951391.1, from coordinate 3,425,147 downwards.
CTTCAGGCTGCATAATGACATAGAAATCTACATGTTAATAATATCCCTGTTTTATTGTCTTTTTGTTTATTTGTTAAAGTTTTCCCAATTATATTTTCACTACATTTCACCTTGGGCACTCAAGAGTGTTATGGGTCATACCATACACCCCATGTTTGACACTTCTGTTTTAGAATGAAAAGGGACCTTAAAGATCACCTAAGACCTACCTCTCACTTGACGTTCCATAGTTTCTGAATTTTATAAAACACTGGAAAAATCACCATTATACCAGATGCAAACAAATCCAGGTTTCAGGAAGAATTCTTTATTGAAACAATGAAGCAAAGACTTCCATAATAAAAGGCATGTTTTCAAATGTTATTATAGTGATAGCTTCTCTGATATGTACATTAAAAGTCCTCAAACTAGAGAAATTTCTAACTGATGCCCAAGCATGTCACTGTTCTCATTCTGCTGGCTATGGCCCTCTTTGCAAAATATAGATACCATCCCAAAATCATCCTATTTATTTTACAGAATTAAGAGAGAAGGCAGTATGGTACAGTGGAAAAAGCACTGACCTTGGAGTACTCATATATCTGTTTACATGTCTAATTACCCACTACTTATATATCCTTTTAAGGAACATAAGCCCCTTGAGCACAGGGCCTATATTGGGTTTTTTGTCCTTACACCCTGAGAAATTAACACAATGTCTTCCACATAGTTGATGTAATAAATCCTTGTTGAATGTAATTTAAGTCATCCAGATAAGAATGAAAAGGAAACTTATTAAGGTCATTTTGAATTCTATGAACTTCTTTTGCTTTTCAACTACGTATCATGGTCCTTCTACACATAGATTGGCAGCATAGACTTGGAATACGCTTAGCACAAACAATAAACTAGACAAAGCATCCAAAAGTATGACTATCCCACTTTACCTTGAGCTGCCTTAATACCATATTAATTAGCAAAAGTAGTTCTCTGAAGCAAAGTCACAAGTCTCTGCTTCCTAGAGAAAACTTGAAGCCTCATTCTGCCTGCTTCTACTTCCACAAATCTGTATAGGTCATCCCTAATGACTAGAATAAGAGTGGCCAGGTGGTGAGGTGGATAGAGGGCCAGGCCTAGAGTCACCGCTTCCTGAGTTCAAATCTGGCCTCAGATACTTACTGGCTATGTGACCCAGGGCAAGTCATTTAGCCCTGTTTGCCTCTGTTTCCTCATCTATAAAATGGGCTAGAGAAGGAAATGGCAAACCGCACCAGTGTCTTCACCAAGAAAACCCCAGATGGAGTCATAAAGAGTTGAACATAACCAAAACAATGGCCAAACAAAAACATGACTAGAATGGACTCCCCCAATAAATTCAAATTTTGTTGAAATTTTTCTCTTTCTTCAAACCAGCTGTCATCATTAAAGCCTTCCTTGATCCTCCTCTCTTCAAATATTTCATAGTCTCCTCTGCGAATTTAATATATTCTAATCTAATTAAGTTACATATATAAATATATATGTCTTTTCTCCTCTTACTAGATTAAAACTCCCCGAGACTGAAGACCACATCATCATTTATCTTTGAATCACCAATGCCTAGCAGAATAATTTTCAATAGAAGGCACACTTAAAAAATATTATTGAATTGAAATGACAAAGCAAGTCAAAATGACTTGCTCTTTCTATCCTTGCTTGGTTCACCTTTATCAAGACCAAGTTTTAACTAATTTGCTTTATTAGAACCATTCCTGGCTGTCTACATTATCTTTGAACCCTTTATCTAATGCCTTTCCTTATAATCAGACACACACTCTTCACCTGTTTCCTCTTCTCTATCTATATATAAACCTACTCTTCAGAATTAGATCAATTTCCTTTTACAAACTCACATACATGTGATTTTACATGAAAAAAAGCGTTGTGGAGATAGGATCCTTGTTTTTTACCCTCTTTCTAGAGGCAGCTAGTGATGCAGTGAATAGGGTGCTAGGCCTGGAGTTAGGAGTAGTTCAAATCTAGCCTCAGACAATTACTAACTGTGTGACTCTGGGCAAGTCACTTAACCTCATTTGGCTCAGTTTCCTCAACTGTAAATTCCTTAACTGTAAACTCTAAAATAATAACACCTACCTCCCAGAGTTGTCGAGGGGATCAAATGAAATATTTGTTAAAGTACTTAGCACAGTGCCTGGCGTATAATAAGTGCTATATAAATTCTTTTTCCCTCCCCTTCCTACCAACTTATTGTGTGGACATACAAATTAAGGTCGCAGGTGAGTAATTGCTAAGAACATTCCTTTAAAAATGCATACACAAAAAAAAATGCATACACTCAGCTTGGAATAAGGAAGACTCATCCTCATGAGTTCAAATTCAGCCTCAGACACTTACTAGCTGCGTGACTCTGGGCAAGTCATTTAACCCTGTTTGCCTCAGTTCCTTATCTGGAGAGGGAAATAGCAAACCACTCCAGTTTCTTTGCCAAGGAAAACTCCAAATGGAGTCATGAAGAATGTGAAATGACATAACAACAACAACAAACATTCCAGAGGGCTTGAGAGATCAAATTCATTATCTTTTGGAAACACATATCTCTCCACCTTCAAGATTTAGCTCAAGTACCACCTTCTACACCCCGCCCCCCCAAAAAATGCATACACAGTCCCTACCTTGGTATTTACCATCTTCAACCTAAGAAAGTTAAAAAGGCATAAATTCTCAAAACTTTGAGTGATTCTGATGATTTTGACCAAATTTATTTTTAATATTCTAAAGATAAAAACCATCAGTTTTTATGGTTTCAAGCACATGTAGTTTAAGTAGTCTGTGTCAATAATCTGTTTCCTGATGAAATCATTGCCCTCCAAACTTCAATGTTACTCAATGCCATTTTCAGACCACATCTGCATTATCTTTATTGCAAGGATCGATGAGGAGGAAACGGAATTAAAAAGCTTCTGCCTTTTTCAGCCCATTTGTCATTTGTGTTTCCCCCATAAGAGAGGAACTTTTTTCTTTTTATCCTTCTCTTATGCCTTATTCGTTTAAGGAACATTTTTCTATTTCCCTTGAAAGCTGCAAAATGGGGCTTGTTGTAGAGGAAGTGGGAAGAAAAGATGAATTATGGCAAAAAGATAGGCAGCTAGGTGTCACAGTGGATAGAGCTTGGAATCAGGAAGACTTATCCTCATGAGTTCAAATTCATCCTCAAACACTTACTAGCTGTGTGACCCTGGGCAAGTCACTTAACCCTTGTTTGCCTCAGTTCCTCATCTGCAGAAGGAAATGCAAACCACTCCAGTTTCTTTGCCGAGGAAAACTCTAAATGGGTCATGAAGAATGTGAAATGACATAACAACAAAAACAAATATTCCAGAGGGCTTGAGAGATCAAATTCATTATCTTTTGGAAACAAATATCTCTCCAACTTCAAGATTCAGCTCAAGTATCACCTTCTACACAAAGCTTTCCCCTACCTCCCTTAACTACCTTGAATTTATTCTGAATAATACAGACATGTTGCCTCTACCACAGAATGGAAGCTCCCTGAGGATAGGGATTGTTGCCTCTAACCACAGAATGGAAGCTCCTTGAGAATGGACTGATTGAATAGAGGTCTCTGATTAGGTTTCGTGTTAACAAATGCCCAATGTCCACCGCTAGGCACCTATGTTCTTTAGGGAACAGGAAATCAGAAGTGATTCAGACAAGCAAATGCTAACCCAGATCTGACCACGTGTTTCAGCACTATATATCCTTCGAATCTGATGCATTCTATGCGTTTGAACAGAATGAAACCATAACCCCAAAATGACAGACAGCCATGAACATTCCCACATGTAGGCAGAATGAGTCTTCTTTATAAGGTACAGCTTCAACCAGTCTTTCCCCTGCATGTACCCTTAACATCACTGACCCTCTCTGCAAATACTCTTACCACCAAGTATAGGCCAGTTTATATCAAGAGATATACTAACAGCCTCCCTATTTTCTGGCTCCAATGAATGCCCTAAAAGAAATACTATTGCAAACTATTAGAGATCTCTCTAGCTGAACTCCACAGCCCTGGCCAGCATGGAATGGAGATCAATCAAAAAGCATTTATTTAATTCCTACTGTATACCAGACCTTGTGCTGGGAATAGAAAGACAAAAAACAAAATCCCCCTTCCCTAAGGAGCTTGTAGTCCAGTGGGGGAGGGTAATAAGTGCATATGCATAGGAATATACAAAATATATACATACATAGGAAATAGCCAGCACAAAGGAATGAAGGCAAGAGGCGTAATATCATGTTTGAGAACTAGTAAAAAGTCTTGTTTTCCTGAACTACAGTGTGCTTTGAGGGAATAATGTACAATAAGACTGGAAAGCTAGGTGGCACAATGGATAGAGTAACAGATCTGACATCAGAAAGACTCATCTTCCTGAGTTAAAGTCTGGCCTTGGATACTTACTAGCTGTGTGACCCTGGGCAAATCACTTAACCCTGTTTGCCTCAGTTTCCTTATCTGCAAAATGAGCTGGAGAAGGAAATGGCAAACCACTCCAGTATCTTTGCCAAGAAAATCCCAAATGGGGTCAGGAAAAATTGGGCATACTGAAACGATTCAACAACAACAATAAGGCTGGAAAGGTAGGATATAGACAAGTTGTGAGCTAACAACTTTTGAGAGCCTTATCAGCCATTCAAAGAGAGGGAAGACATGAAGAGTGAAATGAGCAGAACCAAGAGAACATTTTATATATATGTATGTATATATATATATATATATATAGTAACAGCAATATTGTTCAAAGAATAAGTATGAAAGAAAGAGTTATTCTAAGTATTAGAAATACTGAAATCGACTACAATGCATCTATGAAGGAAGAAGCTATCCACCTCCAGAGAAAGAACTAATAAATAGGAGTATGCATAGCATGGTTTTATGTGTGTGTGTGTATGTACATCAAATGGTGACCTTCTCTAGTGTGGGGTGGGGAAAGAGGGAGGGAGACAGTTCAAAACAAAATGTAGCCAAAAAATAAATTAATTAAATTAAACAAAAAAAAGAAAGAGAGAGAGGGAAGACAGGAGGACAAACTTCCACCTCCTACATTGTTTCCTTGCCCCCATTAATTAAGGCCCCAAGCCCCTAAAAAAGGGGTCTGAGACAGATAACTCTTGCCATTAATCCATTCATTACCCAAGGAAGGTGTAAAGGACGACAGGAGCTGGTTTTCTGTTTTGGTAAATGGCCAAGAGAATTGGTGGAAGGCAATTAAGCTGAACCTTCCACAGTCTCTCTTAACAGATGTTTTATTCATTTTCTTGGTATAATAAAATTGTGTGTGGCTACAGTGCAAATCAAGTGTGGAATGGTATGAAATGTAGAAAGTTGGTCAGATTAAAGGGAATCTGCCCAGTGAGGGGAAGGGACAAACCAAATGAAGATTTCCATAATTTTACTATTTCAAAGTGATGTTCTAGTATCATAGAAAATGTAAAACACTGAAGCATATCTATTAAAAAGAGAAGTTTTCACTTGCCATTTGTATTTATTATAGTTTTAGAAGTCTTATCAATAAGGCATGAAGAGAAATTTTAAAAATTAATTATTATCAAAGAAGTCAAAATATCTGTTTTTCATACAACATGATCATATATCTAAAAAATGGAGTCAACAACAACAAAAATTAATGGTGACCAATGATTTTACTAAAGAAATTAGACATAATTCCCCTCTCCAATTATCTGTACCATATTCCAGCATTAAAAATAACAAGAAATTAATAGCAAGAAAAAGAGCCTTTACAATATTAAAAAAAAATGCACTAAATATTGACTTGAAGCATACATACAAGAAACCTGTAGAAAAACAACTTCCTTAACAGAAATCAAGGAAAAACTGACTAAATAGCAAGATATTCTCAGTGCAAGTCAGGTAAAAACTGCAAAAAACAGTAAATGTATCCCAAACCAACTTACAGATTTAATGCAATACTATGCAAAATACCAATATGTGATTTCACTGAATTAGATAAAATCATAAAAAATGTCATATGGTAAAATAGTGACAAAGACTCAATCTGTGATTTTCATAAGGATAGAAGAGTAAAAAAGAAAAACAGCAAAGTGGGGCTAACAATACTAGATATGAAAACATTACAAAGCAATAATTATTTTTAAAATGTCTCTTACTGGGGAAAGAGTAGAAAGTCAAGGAAACATAATAGGACCCAGGAATAGAACCCAGTGAATATAAAAAAAAGTGATGCTTGATAAGCCCACATTTTAAAAACATTAGGAATAGAATCACCATTAAAAAAAAAAAAACTTTTTGAAAAAAATGGATGGCAATACAGCCAAAAAACAAATGAGTTTAGATACACATCTTATGCCATATACCATAATAAATTAACTGGATCCACAATTTAAATTTTTTAATTTATTAAAAAATGGAAGAAAAAAAAATTTTCTTACCTAGTTAAAGGAGGGACAATTTTATCAAACAGAACTTATTCAACACAAAATAAAAGGGTTTGGTTATATGAGAATAGAAAGACTTTGTAAAACAAAGAACAATTTCTCTAAAGTTAAAAGAAAAGAAATAGATTGAGAAAATATTTGCTTTCACAATATAAAAATATGTATTAAATGCTTAAGATTCTAAAAGGAACTGATGTAAATATACATTCTCCAATGGAACAAGAGTCAAATGATACAAATGGGCAATTTAGGAACAAGAAAATGCAAATTGTTGCTAAAAGAACATCAACTTCCTCAATAATCCAAGAAATGCATGTAAAGACAACCTGAGGATATGTTCTTATAGAAAAATACAAAAAATTTATGAAAATCTAATATCGGTAGAACCGTGGGGAAACAGGCATCCTATTACAACGAGACTAGTGCAGACGTTTTGGAGGGCAACATAGCAATATATGGTGACTAATACAACTTTTCATGCCTTTCAATCCAGCAAATCCATTGTGATGACTTTATCCTAACAATATTTTTTTTTATTTTAAACACATCTCTACAAAAACATTCATAGTTTAATACGAAAGAAGTTTAAAGCAAACGTATGAAGAGGACAGCAAAAAAATAAGTTGGAAAATATGGTTCATGCATGTAATAAATAGAAATAATACAGCATTTACTATATGTCAAGCACTGTGCTAAATGCTTTACAATTATTATCTCATTTAATTCTCACAACAATTCCGGGAGGTTACAGTTTTGGTAGTTGTATCCCCACCATCTAGCACAGTACCTTGTTCATAGTAAGCACTTAATAAATGATTATTGAATTTAATTAAATAAATGCCAAGAGGCATTTGAAGAAGAAAGGGGGAAAAGAGTCATAAGGATAGAAGAAGAGTAGAATGTGAGAAATATAATGGATTCAGATGCCATGGGAACTATACACACACATCTTTTACCATCCCCTTTAGCCAGTGCTATGTAAGCTCTATTAAGAGGTTTCCACTAGGCCACATACCTCCCCCAGTCTCCAGTCCTCTCAAATGACACCTCCTCCAAGAAACCTTAACCTATCACCATACCTTTCCACCCACACTCCCCATATATCACTTTGCTGGCACATCTATGTGCTCACCATATGTCGCTTTGTATTATAGTTATTTGTCCTATGTGTCTTTTCCCCTACCTATAAATTCCATGAGAGCAGGAACCTCTTACCATTTTTTTGTCTTTCACCCAGCAAACAGCATAAACTCTTCATAGAATAGTTGCTTAACAAATGTTTGTTAAATTGCACAAAACTCTTGATGGTATTTGTACACCAGAGCCTTAAAAGCTCAATTATTTTCCAAAATTAAATCATAGGCTCATAGTTTTAGATTTGGACCTTTCATCTCTTCCAACCCTCTCACATTTACAGAAAAGGAAAAGGAGGCCCAGAGAGAGGCTGTCACTTATCCAAGATCACCCAGGTAATAATAAGTGGTAATACAAGGATTCAAACTCAGATCCTCCAACTCCAAACCCAGCACTTTCTCCATTAGAAAGCCATTTATCTAGGGCTTCAATTCTACATCTAAGAGTTCTCAGCAAGCAGCAGCCATGAAGACACATTTAGGCCACTAGGTGTCTAGAGAGGTTTCCTAAAAGCAATGGTCAGTACTTTGAAAGGGCCCCTCTCCCAGAGCCTCACAATTTCTGAAACACATTCAGAGGTTACAATCTGTCATCACTGTCAACCGTAGGGGACACTCTTAGGGGATTCTCAGAATGAAATCTTTCCACTTTTGCTCACTCAATCATAAGATCATGGATTAAGTTGGAAAGGAGGTCAAGATAGGTGAGATTTTCGTTATTTTTCATTCATCAAATTAATACAAGAATGAGGATGGGGAAAAGGTGTTTTTCTTAATTAAATTAATTAAAGAAATTCAATTTAGCTATGTGTCTTTCGCTAGATATTGGAGGAAAGGGTTTGGTTTTGCCCACGTCTGGCCCGTCCCCTTTAAAACCTGTTCGGGGCTGCCCACATTTTGCTCATCTTTGCCTAGAGAGAAGTGCAACTTCCCGAGACCCTCTTGAAGCTCGACAATGTCCACCTTCCCGTCCCCGTCGCGGTCCAGCTGCCAGAAGAGGTACTCATAGCGGCAGTTGGACTCTTTGTCTTTCTCGTCGCTACTGGAGGTTAGCACGAAGCCACGCACCCAGCGGAGCATGGTGTCCAGAGGCAGTGGGGGGACACCCTGGGGGACGTGGGAAAAGCCTCCTCTGGACACCAGCCGGGTTCCCAGCTTGCCCTCCTCGGCCCTGTCCAGGCCTTGGCCCCCGCCCGGCCCAGCCGAGGACGGCGGTGGCGGCGGCTCGGGCTGCAGATCGAGACGGGCCCGAGCCGTCTGTCCGCGTAGAGGCAGCTGCACCAGCACCCGGCATAGCGGACAGCAGGCAGCGGCGCTCATTTAGCTGCTGTGCACGGAGGTGAGCGTCCTGGATGGGAAGCTCTGCCCGTCTGCCTATGGCTCAGGGTTGGCCGGGACCAGGAGGGCCCTGCAGGGGCACATTTTCGGGGCGCAGTTAGAACGCAGAGAGGAAGAGGAGCCTAAAGTCCTGCGCCCGTTTCTCCGCGGAGGGCAGTTCCTGCAGTGCAGCTCCCAAGAGTGGGGCAGGACGAAACTGGGAGACTAGCACTGATATTGTGTCGGGGCGCAGGGCGCTGGACTGGCAGGGAGCTGCAAGTCCCCAAGCTCGTGTCTTTCCTGAGCATCCTGACTCAAGCCACCTATGGTCTGTTTAGCTGTGTCCCTTTCTGGGTCCCTGCCAGCCTACAGGACAACACACATTCCGGTGCCTGGCTCAGTGCATTAAACGCAGTAGGAGCTTCAGAAATGTAAAATGAAGCGTTAAGGCAGCTACGGAGATTTCCTCCAGGGATTAATTTTGACTTTGACTTTGGGGTGGGGTCAGTCTTTCTGTAGGAAACGAGACACCTAAGGAAGGGCAAAGAAGGTGAAATGAAATATAGGTAGCGATAGTTTACCTTCGGTTCTTCGCTGCTTTGATTGGTTCTTGTGATAATACTTTTGGGGTTGGGATCCTGAAGGATTGATATAGAGAAAGCAGAGGAATTGCGTAGAAACCTGTCCACACCCTGAATTTTGTGTTAAGAAGCTAATGATCTGATCTACAGTCAGCTCCATGTCTTGTTTTAACTGACTATATAGAGCTTCTTCACCTTTGGCTGCAAAGTATATAATCAATCTTTATTGACCATTTGGTGATATCTGTGTGTAGAATTGCCTTTCGGGTTGCTGACAAAAGAGTGTTTGTTGTGACCATTGAGTTATCTTGACAAAACTCTATTAGTCTCTGCCCTGCTTCATTTTGAACTCCTGCTTCATTTTGAACTCCAAGGCCAAACTTGCCTATTATTCCAGTTATCTTTTCACTTCCTTCTTTAGCATTCCAATCTCCTATGATGAATGTGACATCTTTTTTGGTATTATTTCTAGATGTTGCAGGTTTTCACAGAACTGATCAACTTTGGCCTCTTGGGCATCAGTGGTTGGAGCACAGACTTGTATTACTTCTATAGAATTATGATGTTGAAGGGTTTGCCTTGGATTTGAGCAGATATCATTTGGTTATTTTTGAGATTATACCTCAGTACTGTTCTTTTTACCTTTCTGTTGACTATGAGGGCTATTCCACTTCTCCTAAGGGAGTCTTGACCAGTTGCATATGGAGTGACATCTAAATTAAATTCTCCCATTCCTGTCCACTTCAGTTCACTGACACCCAAGATGTTTAATCTTTCCATCTCCACCATCTCCACCACATCCAGCTTACCTTGGTTCATTGATGTTACATTCCAGTGTTCCATGCCACATTGACCTTTACAGCATCAGACTTTCCTTTTGTCACCAGGTACATCCACAGCTGAGCTTCCTTTCAGCTTTGGCCCACTTTATTAGTACTGGAGCTACTTGTAGTTATCCTCCGCTCTTCCCCAGGAGTATGTTGGACACATTCTGACCTGAGGGGTTCATCTTCCAATGTCATCTCTTTCATCATTTCAGTACTGTCCATGGTATTTTCTTGGCAAATAGACTGGTGCAGTTTGACATTTCCTTCTCTAATGGATCACCTTTTGTCAGAACTTTCCACTATGACCTATCTGTCTTGGGTAATCTTGCACAGCACAGCTCATAGTTACATTGAGCTATGAAAGCCCCTCTGCCATGACAAGGCAGCGGACTATGGATCAGATCATGAGCTTCTTATTGCAAAATTCAGACCTAAATTGAAGAAAGTAGGGGAAATCATCAGTCTATATAAGTAAAACCTAAATAACATCCCTTATGAATATGAAGTGGAGGTGATGAATAGACTTAAGGGATTAGATCTGGTAGATAGAGTGTCTGAAGAACTATGGACAGAGGTTCATAATATTGTACAGGAGGCAACAACAAAAAACATTCCAAAGAAAAAGAAGAGTAAGAAAGCAAAATGGCTGTCTGATGAGCTTTACAAATAGCTGAGGAAAGAAGAAAAGGGAAAGGGAAAGATATACCCAACTGAAGGCAAAATTCCAGAGAACAGCAAGGAGAAAATGTTTTCTTAAGTGAGCAATGCAAAGAAATAGAAGAAAACAGTAGAATAGAAAGGACAAAAAGATCTCTTCAAGAAAATTAAAGATGTCAAGGGAACATTTCTTACAAAAATGGACATGATAAAAGACAAAAATGGTAGGAATTTAACAGAAGCAGAAGAGATTAAGAAGTTGCAAGAATAACACAGGAGAACTACACAAGAAAGATCTTAGCATCATAGATAACCAAGATGGTGTGGTTATTGATCTAGAGTCAGACATCCTGACTGGAAGTCAAGTGTACCTTAGGAAGCATTGCCAACAATAAGGCTAATGGAGGTGATGGAATTCCAGCTGAGCTATTTAAAATCCTAAAAGATGATGCTGTTGAAGTGTTGCACTTAATATGCCAGCAACTTGGAAAGCACAACAGTGGCCTCTAGATAGGAAAAGATAAGTTTATATCCCAATCCTAAAGAAAGGCAATAACAAGGAATGTTCAGATTACCAAAAAATTGTGCTTGCTTTACACACTTGTAAGGTTATACTTAAGATTCTGTAAGCTAGGCTTCAGCACTATGTGAACTGAGAATTACCAGAAGAGCCGGCTGGTTTTCAAAGAGTCAGAGGAACGAGAGACCAAATTGTCAACATTCATTGGATTATGGAGAAAGCAAGGGAGTTCCAGAAAAACATCTACTTCTGCTTCATTGACTACATCAAAGCCTTTGACTATGTGGATCACAACAAAATGTGGCAAGTCCTCAAAGAGACTGGAGTACCAGATCATCTTACTTATCTCCTGAGGAACCTGTATATAGGTCAAGAAGTGACAGTTAGAACCAAACATGGAACAACTGATTGGTTTAAAAATGGAAAAGGAGTACAAGGTTGAATATTGTCCCCTTATTTATTTAATTTATATGTAGAGTACATCATGTAAAATGCCAGGCTGGATAAATCAAAAGCTAGAATTAAGGTTGCCAGGAGAAATATCCACAATCTCAGATATGTAGACAATATCACTCTGATGGCAGAAAGTGAAGAAGAATTCACCCTCTTGATGAGGGTGAAAGAAGAGAGTGTTAAAGCTGGCTTGAAGCTTAACATCAAAAAAAACTAAGATATTGGCAAATGGTCCTATCACATGTTGGCAAAAAGGAAGAAGAACGGGAAGTAATGTCAGATTTTATATTATTGGGCTCAGAGATTACCGCAGACCGCAACTGCAGACATGAAATTAAAAGACATTTGCTCCTTGGAAAGAAAGCTATGGCAAATCTGGACAGCAGACTAAAAAGTATAGATGACACCTTGCTGACAAAGGTCCATATAATCAAAATGTTGTTTTCTCCAGTAGCAATGTATGGATGTGAGAGTTGGACTATAAGGAAAGGTGAGCACTGCAGAATAGCCACTTTCAAATTGTGGTGTTGGAGAAGACTTTTGCAGGAAGATCAACTCAATCAATACTAAAGAAATTAATTCAGGTTCTTCACTGGAAGGTCAACTACTGAGGCTGAAGCTTAAATACTTTGGCCACATAATGAAAAGACAGGACTCATTGGAAAAGACACTTATGTTGGGAAAGATTGAAGGCAAAAAGAAAAGAGGATGGCAGAGTATAAGATGAATAGATAATGTTATAGAAACACAAGAACTTTGTTAGACTTCAAGAGATAGTGGAGGATAGTATGGTCCATGGAGTCACAACAGACAGAAGAGGAGCAACCACACCCTACCCACCAGCTGTGTCTATCCAGTTCCTGGTTAAGTTAAAGCTTTGGAACATGGGATGCCACTCCAACTACCTGGGATAGGAATTCTATCTACCACCAAAGAAAACATCTGGAAATAGGGTTCAGTGCTGGTGTTCAGTTCATTAAGTTGTAAAAAGTCATAATGGAAGAGTGGGAAAGAAGAAGAAAAGGAAGATAGTAAGGAACCATCCCCACTCCCATCCACCATTTCCATTAATCCTGCCAAGAATATGTGCATTTTACCAGAGGATTTTTTTAAGGGAAAAAAGATAGGCAGAAACTGTCTTCCCAAATTACCTTGGGACTGCCACACAAAAAAAAAAATCTGTGGGATGCATTTAAAACCTCAAAAGTGCTAGGATGGCTGCCAGTCTCTTGATTTTTTAACTCAAGATTTGTCCAAACACTTAGCTGTGTCATCTTCTGCATACCCTGGGGGTAAAAAAGATTGTACCACTAGAAACAAGCCAGGATCAGGATCAGGGTTGGGTTTTGTTCGTTTGTTTGCTTGCTTGCTTGCTTTTGGGGTTGTTTTGTTTTGTTTTTTTAAAACTGATACTATCAAATCCCCACTCTGTTGCTGCCTGTGTGACCTTGGCTAAGTTACTTAACCTTTCTTTGCCTCAGTTTTCTCATCTGTAAAATGAGGTTACAATATGGCCTCCAAGGTCCCTTCCAGCTCTAAATCCACGATTCTATCTGGACTGAAGTTTCTTATTATTTCAAGATATTAATACATTTATTGCTTTGATGGCTTGTTGTTAAGGTCTGAGAGGTTTAGAGACCCCTCAAAAACTGGACAGGGTCATCTGAAGTCATTCATAGACTTAAGCATTCTTTAAGTCAAGGTAGCAAAGATTTATTGTTACACTATACAGTGGGCAGAAGTCCTTAAAGAATTCTGCCATGGTGGGCAGAGCTCCTTAGGGAGCATGCAACCTAACAGGAATGATGCTTTTATAGGATATATAGGATGCTTATATGTGTGTATGTGTGTGTGTGTGCATGTATTTTTTTTCCTTATATAGGAAAAGTAGTGGATTATGTGCCAAGTCTGCTAATTAGCCAATAACATACAACTATGGCATTCACTACTGGAAACCACAGGGAGGGGGGAGAGAGAGTTCCTAACGGGTATATTTTTGGTCTGTTATGTCTGTATCAAGATAGTTTTGGGAGTTGATGTCTATAGCTTGACCTCTAGATTGTATATGGTAACTGTGGGCATCAGTCCTTGATAGTTCTGTTGGCACAAGATAGTCCTGTTCATACAAGGGAAATTCTACAGAGGTCAGCTTATTTTTGTAACAGGGAGATAGTTTGCCTCATTGGGCCCACTCATGAGTTATTGCCAGAGATAGGGTCCTTGATCTGGAGGGAAATTGTCAGGGATAGTGTTTCTGAGGCTATGGAGAAATGTGATCTTGGAAGTGGGGTCTGAGTACAAGCACCCAAGCACCCCATCATTGTGGTAATTCTAACATAAGTTTTTATAAGCCTAACTAAGAATAATTTACCTTAATTCCTTAGGTATATCTGCCATGTGCAGACAGGTGCCATATGTAAGCATGTGCAATGTGTCTGGGCAACAGTAATTGAATATCATAACCATTATCAGAATTTGTGCAAACCAGACACACAAAAGAAAAGAAATCAGAGCCAGAATACTTAATAATTTCAGAACTAGACCTAGGCCACATGCTTATAAATTAACAATATTAAGTATAATTTACAAAAGAAATGAATGTGAAGTACCAATGAGAACAAAACCAAAAGAATACTACAAACAATTATCTAATATTTATGTTGTATTTGGGAAGCTAGGTGGCACAGCTGATAGAGTACCAGGCCTGGAATTAAGAAGACTCAGACATCTTGTTTCAGACACTTAGTAGCTATATGACCCTGGGCAAGTCACTTAAACCCATTTGCCTCGGTTTTCTCATCTATAAAATAAGCTGGAGAAGGAAATGGCAAACCACTCCAGTATCACTGCCAAGAAAAGCCCAAATCGGGTCACAGAGAGTCGGACACTACTTAAAAGACAGAACACATGTTGAATTCTACTATAAATCTATTTCTTAACTGATTGAGCTGTGAGTCTCCTTCCTAACTATTCCGCAAGCTTCTGTCCAAATCTAGAGCCTCAGTTATACTCCCTACCACTGTTTTCCTCAAAGCTAGTCAAAGGGTAAACCAATGAGCTTCCTTTCAGTGATAATCAGCTTCCACTCCAGGGTCATCGACATGCTATCTGATGACTTGTGCTACAATTTCTTCCCAAAACCCTATCAAACTGCCATCTCTTTCAGGAGTCTAGGTCAGAACACCCTCTGTCATCCTCCCAGCCACCAACTGTAAACTGCTGGAATTCCCAAAGGATCTATTAATACTATATAATTTGCATACACACAGTATAAGATTTTATGAATAATTCAGACTTAATCAGTTTTCAAGTAAAACAAAATCCACAGAAATCCAGTGTTTTATCCAAGGCATACATAACAAAAATGGTGTTAAAAGAAGTAGCTGTATCATATTGCCAACTAAAACTGTGAAGGAAAAGTTCCCAAAGGGATATAATCTACTATAAAGTATGCCATTCTAGTATAACCAGAAGAGGAGGCAGGTCTGTCATGTAACTATTGCAAGAGTGATAACTGATAACCTGCATGTTCCAACCTTCCTTCTTAATTCCACACAGAATCTTTTAAGATCCAACTTTGGTTGAACTTCTGACTAGATGAGAAAAAGAGAAAGTTTAAAGAAAGGAGATGGCTAAATAGGTGGTGCAGTGGATAGAGTACCAGGCCTGGAGTCAAGAAGACTCATCTTTGTGATTTCAAATCCACTCTCAAACCATGACTAGATATGTGACTCTGGCCAAGTTCCTTAACCCTGTTTGCCTCAGTTTCCTCATCTGTAAAATGAGCTGGAGAAGGAAATGGCAAATCACTCCAGGATCTTTGTAAAGAATACCCCAGATGAGGACATGAGGACTTGGACATAACTGGAAAGACTGAACAATTGCTGTCCTCAATGAACTCAAGCCACCAAAGTGAAAATAAAAGCATCAAGACCTCTTCATATGTTATAAAAATAAAAAATTAATATTATAGCAGTGTTTCTGGTCCAATATTTTTTAATCTCCCTGGACTCCTTTGAATAGAAAACTTAATTAAAGAATGTTCTTAATTCTCTTCTAACAGAACTGGTAGCTAGATGCACAAGGAGTTTATACCTATAACTAAAGAAGCAGTGAAAAGTGGTTTGTTTATGCTAACTAAGCTAAGGGTGGGGATGGCTTTTTGTTAACCAGATCTAAAGGTGCCCCTTTTGTTTGCAGTTGAATCTTTAGAGGGAGAAGTTAGTTTCAGGGAAGGTCTATCTTCTCTTAGGATGTGTATGTATGTATATGTAGACATGAATAATATCTCTTGCTTTAGTAATTTTAAAAACCCTAGCTAAAAGAACATCCTTTTGTTTTATAATTGCTATGGAATTTTTTTCATGTTTTGTTCCACAAATATTGTAAATTGTGAGCCTGCTTAAAGGAGAGGAGGCTTTTCTGATTTAGTAGGAAAAACTATGTGGATCAGAAATCTCTGAGTAGAATGCTTACAAATTAATAAAAATGTTTCTCTGATAGATTTGGTTTAAACATGAGATGAATTTATCCGGAACATGGAAGAACTGTAATATGTGACTTCTGAGCTCCTTTCAGTGATCTTTTAACTATAAGAGTAGTTAATGGGGGGTGGTCTCTAGTGGAGTGCCTCAAATATCTGTTCTTTGCTCCATGCTATTGAATATTTTTCAGTAACTCAAATAAAGGAATAATTAGCAACTTTATCAGACTGGCAGATGACACAAAGCAGAAAGGGTCAGTTAACAAAGTGGATGACCTAGTCTGGATCTGATGGAGATGGAATCTGAACCACTAAAAGGAAAAGACCATGTCTTTGGGATCTGGACCCCAAAAAGGAAAAGCCCCTGGACATTGCCACATGGCCCAGTCCCTGGCATTCACCTGAGTCATTGCTCATCCCAGTAATACTTTCAACTGTCCTTTCATTGTGGACCCATACCCAACCTTTCATTCTCTGATACCTCTGACCAAGCCCAACCTTCATTGTCTGTTACCTCTAGATCATCCCAGGCTATTAGTCACTCCTAGATCACATCCATATCTTCCCACAGTCATTGTATACATGTATAAAAGGTCCATCTTGCCCTCCTGTGCCCATTAAATGGCTCAGATTCTCAAAATCTCCCCTACCTCAACTGATATTTTAATGAACCTTGTCTCTGAAAGAAGGCTTGAGTCAAATTCTTTCAAGGCAGAACCCACACTTTTTGCCCTTGAATTTTGGGGTTTCCAGCACCCCTAGACCACAACAGATCCAAAAATATCCATTACATACTAGAAAGTTGACCAAATCTAATAAGATGAATTTCATAGGGATAAATATAAGTGTCTGACACGGGTTCAAAAAGCTATCTTCACAAACACTAGCTAGGGAAGGGATAGAGAGACAGTGATTGATCAGAAAAAGATCTAGAGGTTGTCAACCTGCAGAGTTTGGTCTAAGAAAAACCACTTTTATTTCTCTCAAAGTGGGTGGTATGTATGCATGGGAGCCAGTCTAGAATTGGACACATTTTGGGGTTAGGAGGCACAGTTTACATATCATTTCAGCAGGGGCCGATGTTACCCCATCAACATTTCGCTTCTGGACAAAGGAAATATCCCTTTTATCAGACTACCCCCCCCCCCCAATTTGGGCTATCTAAACAAAAGAATCTGTCTCTGCCCAATCTCGAGTAGAACACAATGGGAGTCCCTACCTTACAATAAATTACTTTTTTGAGCTTGAGTGGGGGTTTGACCAGGATAAAGAGAGTCAATGCAATCTCATTATCAGTAATGTCCTTCTAAAGAAAGATTGAACTTAAAGTCAGGACTTCAGAAGAAGGGGGCTGGGGGAAGTTCTGATCTCATTTTTCACAGGGTTTTGGCTGGTTGCAAGTTCAATATAAGTCAACAGTATGCTATGATAACCAAAAAATAGCCAATGAAATATTAGGCCACATTAAGAGGGGCATTAAAAGAGAATCACACAACAATAGAAGTGAGAGCCCTGTCATATATACTCTACCCTGGTCAGACCACATCTGGAGTTCAGTTCTGAGTACCACATTTCAGGAAAGACATTCACAAGCTAGAAAACATAGAGGGTACAGCCTAAAGTGAGGCCTCCCTAGGATCTCTAGTATCTTCAGCCAAACCATAGTTGGAGATTGGTATTAGCCTGGAGAAGAGAAGACTTAGGGAGAAGTTGATAGCTGTCTTCAAGGGTACTCATGCAGAAGAAGATTTTGTTCTGTGTGGCCTCAGAAGATAGAACTAAGAGACACAAGTAGATGTTGGCAAAAGACGTATTTATGCTTGAAATAAGGATAAGCTTCTTAACAATCAGAGCTTCCCAAAAAGTGGAATGGGATGCCTCCGAGGGAGGCAGTTCTAATTCTCAAACAAAGGCTCATTGACCACTTGCTGGAAATGTTGTAGAGATGATTCTTAAAAATAATAATGATAATAATAATGACAACTCACATTTTTAAGGCACTTCACAGTTTATAAAGCACTTTCCTCACAATAACTCTGTGAGGCAGGTAGAAAAATATCATTACCTCAATTTCACTTAAGAGGAAACTGAGGCATGATATGGTTTGACTATGGTTTGGCCATAGTCACATAATTGGTGTCAGAGCTGAGAACATAGATCAAATTTTTCTAATCTGAATCCATCCTTCTTTACAACACTCTTGCCTCCTTAAAGTTGTTTTTTCAACTCCAAGATTCTATATTTCTGTAAATTAATGGGTTGGTCACTCCCAGTGCAGAGTCAGGAGAACATTAACATTTTTCTCTAGGATCTGGGGTGGGTTGGCAACATTAGGAGAAAGAAAAGAAAAAGCTTTTGGGGAAGGACCTTAGGAGTTCACCTACAGAAGCTACCTCTAGTCTCCCAAGGAAGTTTCTTCACTGGCCCTCACTGTTTCAGTATGTGACTTGAGTTTTACCTCATATTTTATTATAATTGAACATTAGAATTACAAAGGACTCTGAGGCTAATTTAATCTAAGTTCCTATCCAGTTCCTATACCAGGGGTTTTAACCTTTTTTTGTGTGATAGACCTCGTTAACAATCTGGAAAAGCCTAGAGAGCCCTCCTCAGAACCATGTTTTTAAATGCACAAAATAAAATACATAATATTACAAAGAAATCAATTACATTGAAATACAGGCATTGGAATATTTTTTAAACCAGTTCACAAATCTTAGGTTAAGGAACTCATCTTCTATAGCATCCCTGACAGATGTTTATTCTTTGTCTGAACACTTTCAGTGACGAAGTTAGCAATGAGTCCAATGCATAAAGGGAGTAAGGACAAAATATTTCTCTCGCTGCTTGTAGCGTTGTTGCACCATACACTCTATGACATGTATAGTTCCAGTGTAGCTGAGTCAGATTCAGTTCCCAAGAAGCACTGGGTTCCTCAAAATCACCTCTGTCCTATGGCAATTAAAAATGTTCAAGAGACATAATTTCTGGGTAATTTAATCATTTTCTCAGTAATGCCAGCATTTTCACAAAAGGATGTTTAAAAGTTAAATAGTTAATAAAAGAAGTTTATCCTTATATCATTTGGCCTCTCTCTCTTAGACCAAAGACAATCATGGTAGCTGGTTTATATGCCCATTGGAAGAGAGGTGTTGCTGAGAGTGGCAATGAACTCTGATTGGTTAGCAATTGATGAGAAAATGAATATTACTGATGAGGGGCTAGACCTGAACTTTAACTATGTCATTTATTTCTTAAGTCACTCCCAGCCCTGGGAATCTATTCAAAGAATTTATCCCCACCCAAACCTGAGTAGAGCACAATGGCTACCCCACCTGGGTGGAGTCTGAATAGGAAAGTTAGTCTAATCTCATTATCTATAATGTCCTTCAAAAGACTGAACTTTTAAAATCAGGACTTTAGAAAAAGGGGGGAACTCTGGATCTCCCCAAATCCCAAATCATTGGTCATCAATAATCAATTCTTTCAGTCCCTCAGTCTTTCCTGTAAAAGGCAATATAGGACTCAGCTTTGGAGTCCTTCCCTTTCTTGTGCTGATTTAGATGGTACTAGGAATCCAGATAGACTGATTCCAACTCTAACAACCAATTATGACAGGGAGACATCTATCTCTTACGGCCACCTTTTTCCCATTGTTCAAATAGCTCTAATTGTTAGAAGGTAGATCTACAATTTGCCTCCTTATAACTTCTATCCAGGCCTTAGTTCTGCCCTTTGTAGTAACTCAGTCAACAAATATTTTTAGGTGTCTACTTTGTGCTAGGCACTGTGCTAAGTGCTGGTAATACAAAAATGGTAAAAGACCATCCCTGCCCTCAACAAGTTCACAGTCTAATGGAGGAGATAACATACAAATTTTTACAAACAAGTTATACACAAGACAAATTGGAAATAATCAACAGAGAGAAGGCATTAGAATTCAGAGGGAACAGGAAAGGCTTCCTATAAAAGGTGGGGTTTTAGCTGGGACTTGAAGAAAGCCAGGGAAGCCAGGACACAGTGATGGGGAAGGAGAATATTACACATTTGGGGGACAGTCATAGAAAATTCTTGGAGTCACCAAACAAGAGATAGAGGCAATTGCAAAAGATAAAATAGATAACTTTGATAACTTGAAAAGGAAAAGCTTTTGCCCAGACAACATTAATGCATCTAAGATGAGAAAGGAATTGATTGAATAGGGGGAAAATATTTGTATCAAATTTTTCTGATAAGGATTTAGTATCCAAGATATATAAAACACACATACACACACACACACACACAGATGTATATGTAATAGCCATTCCTCAATATATAAATGGTCAAAGAATATGAACAATTTTCAAAAGAACTGCAAAGTATTCACGTGAAAAAAATGCTCCAAATCACTAACAATAAGAGAAATGTAAATCAAAACAATCTTGAGGTTTTACCTTCTACCCTACAAATTGGCAAAAATGACCAAAAATGGCAATAGTCAATGTTGGAGGGGTTATGCAGAAATAGGCATACTAATAACATTGTTGATGAAACTATGAAATGACACAACCATTTTGGAAAGCAATTTGGAATTATGCAAATAAAGTGACTAAAATGTCCATAAACTTTGAACCAGAGACTTCATTATTGGGCTTATTCCTTCAAGGAAGACATTGGTGATAAGAGAAAAGGCCCCGTATGCTCCAAAATATTTGTAGCTAAGAACTGGAAGCAAAGTAGATGCTCATCAATTGGAGAATGGCTAAACAATTATGGTACATGAATGTAATGAAATATTACTGTGCTGTAAGAAATAATGAGTGTGATGAACACAGAGAAGAACTATGGAAAGATGGAAAGATCTGTAAGACCTGATGCAGGGTGAAGTAAGCAGAACCAAAAAAGCAATATGCCCAGAAAATACAACAATGTAAATGGAAAGAACGATATACCAAAAAATCAAAAGTTAATACAACAAAATTATAAAGATCAAATAGGACTCAAATGAAGAGATATAAGATACCCCTGACCTACCCCTTTATAGAGGTGAGAGGTTCACAGGTATTACACATTGAACATTTTCCAAATTTTTCAATGTATCAAACAGTTGTGCTGACTTTTTTTTCCTCTCAATAAAAATATTATTTGTCATAGGGGATGGTTCTCTAGGAGCGGGAAGGGAAGGTATACATGGGATATAAGAAACCTAAAATATCAATAAAAAACTTATTTAGAAAAATTTTTAGAGAAAACTCAGGGAGTCAGATGATAGAGTACTTATTCAAGGAACAGCAAGGAGGCCAATGTCATTGCATCAAAAAGTTCATGGGAGAGAGAAATGTAAAGTATAAGAAGACTGGAAAAGTTGGGGAGAGGGGCATGTTATGAAGGGCTTTGAAAGCCCAAACACAGGACTTTTTATTTGATCCTGGAGATGATAGGAAGCCATTGGAGTCTGGGGAAGGAGGGGTAACATAGTCAGACCTATGCTCTAGGAAAATCACTTTGACAACTAAGTGGGAGAGATTTGAAGCAGGTTATTGCAATAATCCAGGTGTGAAGCAATGAATACCTACACTAGAGTGGAGGCAGTGTCAGAGGAGAGAAGGTTGCACAGTGGAGAGCTGTTACAAAGGTGAAATCAACAGGCCTTGCCAACAGATTGAATATGGGGAAGTAACACATAGTGAGATGTCAAGGACGACACCTAGGTTCTAAGCTTAAAGGACTGAGGAATAATAATAGAGAAGTTTGGAAGTGGGGAAAGCTTAGAAGGAAAGATAATGAGTTCTGTTTGGAACACGTGCAGTTTTAAGATATCTATTGTTTTTGAGTCGTTTTTCAGTCATGTCTGACTCTCTGTCACCCCTTTTGGGGTTTTCTTGGCAAAGATACTGCAGTGGTTTGCCAGTTCTTTCTCCAGCTCATTTTACAGATGAGGAAACTGAGGCGAACAGGGTTAAGTGACTTGCCCAGGGTCACACAGTAAGTGTCTGAGGTCACATTTGGTCTACCTGAATCCAGGCCCAGCACTCCACTGAGCCACTTTGCTGTCCTTTAAGATGTCTACTAAACATCCAATTCAAAATGTCTGAAAAGTGGTTGAAGATTTGAGACTCAGGAAGATGAATCTTTCTGACGCCAGGCCCAGCACTCTAACCACTGCGCCACCTAGGTGCCCATACGCTGCTTAGTTGCATCTAATTTCTAGCCCATCTAAAATTATCAGCTACCTCTTCAAAACAAAAATTGCAAACTACAATAGTCACATAAAAACATGCTCCAAATCACTGATAGTAGGATATATTCAAATCAAAGCAATTTGGAAATATCCTCTCTCACCATGCCAGTTGGCAAAATGACAAAAGATAGGAAGAGTCATTGCTGGAGGAACTGTGGAAAAACAGACACCTAGATGCCCTATTGAGATTACCTAGACATGATGTGGAGGCCTGTTCATGAACCTGGGAACTTGCCCCACCATACTAGATTTCAAACGGGAATTATTAAAAAAAAAAAGTCTAAATTTTACATACCCTTTTACCCAGCAATCTCATTACTGAATGTAAGGGTTAAGGAATTCAAAGACAGAAACAAAGGTCCAATATATATCAGAGTATTCAAAACAACATTCCTTGTGGTAGCAAAGTAGAGGTTGGGGGAGGGGTGGGCAGGGAGAGTAGATATCCAACATTTGGGAAATGACTGGAAAAACCAGTACGTAAATGAAACAAACCATTATTGTGCAATAAGAAATAAAGATGAGAAATTTAGAGAAACATGGAGTGGAGATGGTATGAATTGTCACATGGTGAAATAAACTAAACCAAGACAACAATGTACACAATGACTACAATGACGTAAAATTTTTAAAGGTCACTAAAAGGAAGTTGAATTCTGAATAACTAAAAAAAAATTATTGAAAGTCCTGGAGAACAGATGGTGTTCTCCTCTCACATTAGAGAAGCCAAGGATTACTAGGGCAGAATACTGAACACATCATCACAAGTAGTCACCATATTGGATGTTTTTGCTGAATTGTTTTTCTTTGTATAAAGTAATAATGCAGTGAGGAAGCATACAGTTTGAAAAGGCAAAAGTCATCAAAAAAATTTACTTTAGAAAAAATAAAGCATTAATAATCAAGCACAGTGTACCAGACATGATCTGACCAACCAGAAGTGGGTCACTGTGATGTAGAGAGAGAAGCATGGATTTAGAGCCAGAGTGACCTGAGTTCAATGCCTTACTTCATCACCCGTGTGACCTTGGACAAGTTGCAAAACCTCTCTGGGGCTGAGTTTCCTCAAGGATAAAATGAGAAGGCTGTATTAGATAATTTCTAAAGTTCTTTCCAGCTTTAAATCTATGATTGTATGAATACAGTGGGATTATTCCTTCCATGAACTAGATACCAAACTCCATAGAATTTTAGACTGAAAGGGGATTTTTTTAAGTCATTGAGTTCGACCCTTTCTTTAACAGAGGTAAAAAGATTTATTCAGTGTCATACACCTGGTTAGTGTCAAGAGTTGAAATTGAAACAAGGACCTTTGTAGTAGCCAATTGAATTTAATTCTAATTCCTGATCTATTAATACAATCTAAGATTGCATTAGTTTTTGGCAGCCGTAACTCCACTGTTGGTTCTTATAAAGCTCGTGGTCAATTAAGACCCACAGATAAATAATAAATATGTATTTATTGAATTGCATCGATGCCTTTCATATGAAAAGCTTCTATTTAGACAAGTCTCTCCAGCCCTGTGCAATTGATTTTGGAACCTAAATGCAGAACTTTTTATTTGTCCCAATGAAATTTCATCTTGTTAGTTTTGATACAGTGTTTCAGCCTGTCAGAATTCCTTTAAAACTTGATTCAATCATCAATTTGATTCAATAAGCATTTATCACATGTCCCTTAAGTGCCAGGCAGGTACTGCTATCCTCGAATCTGATAAATATTCTTTCCATATATTCATCTGAACTATTGATTAAAATGTTGACCCGAGCCAAAAGCAGAACCTCGTGGCTCTCTCCTCGATGCAGCTATATTGTTGCTCAGTCACGCACAGGAAATAAAAGCAAGAACAGAGAACACAATTCAAATAAAAAGCAGAAGCGTGAATCTAATCTCAGCTATTATTAATTGACTGCATACTGGTATACTACGTCTAATAATAAGAGTACCCAAATCACAAAGCCCAACTCAGACAAGCACCATGAACTCTTCTCTGCACATCATGATAAAGGGGAGCCCAGGCAAAGATACTAGGAATGCCACCAATAACGCCAACTATGCCTCTCCTTCCCTTCCTTAACTCAGACTTCTAATGGACAGTAATCATTTTGCTCCATCTGCCACACTTCCCCTGACTCACACTCAGCATTCTATCAGCAGGGCTCCTTCCCCATCAAGACTGACCTCCATTTCTTATTGTCCTCTATACCCAAAACTAGCTCATAGTTCAGTGAGGGATGGTAGAGTTAGGAGATTCTGGGCAGGTCCCATCCATGGCCCCATAGAAACATCAGAGTTGTGAAGTGGGAGTGGGTGGGTTTGGAAAACAGAGAGGGCTCACAGGCCATCTCAGTGAAATGACTGAAATGTTAAAAATTCAGGTTGAGTCAGACAACTTCAACTTCAATTCTGGTTCACCAGATAACTAGGGCTGAGACATGCAGTTTTGCACCCCAGGGGACAATATCTGAAGGGCTGGATTTAATCCCCATAAGGAGGATCCAGTTCTTAGTGGGCCTATTCCAGGATAAGGAAAAAGATCATTTTAATGTTGACTTCCCTTTGTTTCAGTTCAGTCTTAAATATGACTCAATTTACAAAAATGTGAGTTACACAATTTTTCAGGAACTAGAGCTCTCTTTCAGAAACTAGTCTGAGACTTCAGAGAAAATATTCAAATCTTCCAGTGAAAATATGCTATAGTTCAAGTTTATAAATGAATATAAAACCCTACCAATGAAAATTTTGCAAAACTTTAATTATTAGTTAATTAGAGAATTAATCTTCCAGGACTCAAATTATATTATATTTCATCAATAATAAGAAACTGTATCTATTAAATGTGGACAAAAGCCAGTGAAGACAGTTTAAACAAAAGACAATGTAAATTGCATGCTTTATTTTTATTTATTCATCTAAAAATTAATTACCTAAAAGGAGAAATCAATAATTACTTCATCAGAAAGTTAATATATTAACATAATCACTAAACAAATAAATAATCCCATCTATGTGACCTGGTTCATTAATGTCTCTCCCTGCTCCTTATCAGTACAGGGAAACCATTTTGCAATCCAATTCATCTGCTCATATTATAATTCCCAATTCCATCTTCTAGCCTAATTTGATGCTATTGCCTCTCTGAAACAATTTCCCAACTTCAATGAACTGCTTGTTTCTGTCCTTCAAAGCTCTTCTTAATTTTGGCTGTGGGCATTGTGTACTTAGAGACATTAATTAAAATAATCACTGTAATGAGTTCACAGTTCTCTGTGGTAGAGTGAAAAGAACCCTAGATTTAATCAGAGGACCTAGGTCAAACCTTAGCCACACTACTTACTACGTAATCAATCTCTCTGTCTCTCAATTTCCTGATCTGTAAAATAAAAAAAGTTTTATTAAATGACTTTTGAACTCCCTTTCAGCTGAAAATCTATTAACAAATAACTCTTCTTTTGCTTTTTAATCTGATCAAATACTTCTTTTTTCATCTTGAGAATTTATGTGGTTAGAGGGCAAGATGAAAGACTTCAGAGAGAAAAATTTTGTTCCACGTTCCAGTCATATCTTGAATATTTGAGGAGGTGGAATACTATGAATGTTTAACAGAGTATGTGCTACCAGACTCAGTTGATATTAGTTTTGCACCACCCCCCCACCTCAGCCCTTTCCTTTTTTATTGTTTCTTACAAAGGATGGCTCACTGGGTAGGAAGGCATACATTCTGAAATGAAGGTATAAGAACAAAAGATATCAACCAAAAAAAATGCTTTCTTAAAAACAAAAGCAATGAATGATTCATCAGCCACATTGGAATAATAATAATAATAATTACTATTATTTTAACTCGCATTTATATTGTGCTTTAAGGTTTCATAGTAAAGGCTTCATAAATGTTTGCTGATTGATCTATTTGTCTTCATAACAACCCTATGGGTGAGGTGCTATTATTATCCCCATTCTACAGATGAGGAAACTGGGAGTGAGAGAGGTCAAATGACTTGCCCAGGGTCTCATAGTTAAGTAAGTGCCTGAGGTGAAACTTGTTCTCAGATGTGACCGAAAAAACACTAATTCAGACTTCAATTCATCAATACATGAAACCAAACTTTGTTAATCTAGTTCATGCACTTATCTATTCAACAACACAAACATGAACCCCTCTAGGAACAAATTGGCAACCTGATTTCAAAAGGTCCTAGTAAGCATGTTCCATATGGATGCTCACAACAAGGCTCCCTCTCTGTGCAACCAGAGGTCCCGTATCTCCTGATGGCGAGTGTCCATCAATCAGCATTGCTCTTGACTAAATGTAGGATGCTCATATTTCCAAGTTCAGGGAACATAGGAGTCTGGTCTAGTAGCAATCCAGAAGCAGGCTGAAGGCTGGGGCCTCCAACAGGTTTTTCTGACTCTGGCTAAGGGCATTTACAATTTACATCTAAATTCTGATTATTGATCGATTTCTGAAGCTCAAGATGATAGGAAACAATCAATCAGAACTTTAGTTTCCTAATGTCATTAGCAAATATTTATCAGACATTTACCAGATTTGGGACACATACACACCTTCCTGCTAAACTATATGACTCAAGTGCTTATCTTATTACAGAAAAACAGCATATATAACAACTAGTTGGTCACAAAATTGAAGCTTAAAACAAACTGGAATTAGTCATCCTAAGTTATCATACTTATTCCCACTAACTCCCTAGTGGAAATACCATCTAGCAGTTTAGGAACATCCCGGGTAAAGTAAATAATACTCCAGGTAATAAACTAAAACAATATTCATTTATAATGCCTGAATATCAAGTTAGAAGATTTTTTAAAATTTGTTAGATTTTTATATGTCTTTTCTCAAGATTTCAAGGGGGCAAAGTCAGACTTAGACAAAATGATGAAACAGTCTATTCTGTTTGGAGAGGTTCCCAACCTCTTCTTTCTTTTCCCTTTGCCCTTTCCACACACCCAAAACCCAACCTAGTACTTTCATTTGCCCTGTCAAGAAGATGTTACAATAAACTCATTTCATATTATGTAACTGTTGATGTTAAAAACTGCAGTTAGTCCTAGTGAGGGTATTTCTATTCTAAAAAGATCACTGCAAGTCAAAGATAATTTGCCTTGTTAATACAAACAAATAAATAGTTAATGGTGAAATTTCAGGAATTAATGGGGAAGATGATTTGAGATCAAGCCTTCTTCACATAAAGCCAGTATTGTTCCACCAAAGTCCCTCTAACACACAAAACTCTTTGGATCCTAAATGCTTCATTCAGCTGCATTTTTCTGAGTGAAACAGATGGTTTTACTTTAAAAAAAACTAGGCAACATCATTTGGGCTCTCCGTCTGGATAAGATCTTAAAAAGAGTTCGTTATGATAAAGCATTTTTTGAAAATGAGTTGTACTCAGCTTGGCATATTCAAACGGTCAACCTCAAATGCAGTTATGTTAATTAACTCCATTATATTTAGTTTAAAAGCTGTTGCCAGCTCTTTCTGGGATTTGAGAATAACTACAGGATGTGAAAGTTAAACTTTCACTTAGTGTGGTAAGAGATTGATATTGGCCCAGTAGTGAGTTTGGATTCATTTTGATGGAAATTGAAAATACGGCAACATAACAAAGCATGAGCTTGAATTGTATCAACATTAAAAGAAGCAATACCCCAGATTCAGAATTATCATGCCACTAGAAGAAAAAAAAAAGTGCTCATGGCTGTCAAGCTCATGTATTTATTTTACCAGTCAAGGTGGCTGTGAATGTAGTCAGAATCTTTTATTTTTATGGAGTTAAAACCAGTTTTAGAATTTTAAATAGTATTAGGAAAGAGTTATTTATGCTGCACTTAGTTCTAATTGTGCTCATGCTATACCATTCAGTGACTTTTTGAAGATTAAGTGATAAATTAACATAAAACTAACATAAAAGATTTCAAATAATCATGATTTGGAGATATGAGTAGTTGTAGCAATTTTATTCATAACATTTACCCATGCATTTCATCAGAATTATGCTATGTTGATTCAGGAGGCAGCTAGGTGGCTCAGTGGATAGAATGCTGTGCCTCGAGTCAGGAAAACTTGAGCTCCAATCTGGCCCCAAACACTTACTAGCTGTGTGACCCCAGCAAGTCACTTAACTTCTGTTTGCCTTAATACATTAGAGAAGGAAATGACAAACCATTCCAGTATCCTTGCCAAGATAACCCCATGGACAGCATTGACATGCTATGATCCATTGGGTCATGAAGAATCAAACACAACTGAACAACAATATTGGTTGAATTTATTTTCTTATGCCAACCCCGGGGCATAGCAAAGGTGACACTGGTGATGTTTGTCAGGAGACACTTATCTTGGTATAGCATAATGAGACTTTCAAGTGTAAAGGGAGAACAACTTTTTCAGTGATGGCAGAAATTCAGGGCAAAAGCTTCCTGCTCTCTCTCTCCCCCTTCAATTACACTTAAATGCCTCCTTTAGTCTTATTGAAGCTTCAAAACAATTTGCATGACCCAGGTCTGTTGGAAAATAACATTTAAAGAGCAAACAAAAAGTGGCTTACATGTTTATTCCCAAACCCAAAAAGATTCATCAGTAAAGGAAAGGTATGTGGCGGGTGTGAATAGGCTACAGAATATTAACAGTGATGACTTTCCCACAAGAAGTGCCAGAAATGATATTATCCAGGGACTATATGATTATTGGAAGTGGTGGGCCAGTCACATAGTGAGTTAAAGACAACATATGGACAAGTCTGAGCTCCTCACTGGTATCTACCACTCCCCTACGAAATGTTAAAAGGATCATTTCAATGGCCTCCAATGGATTGGGTAAAGTCTCTTTGGAAGCACTCTGATCTGCACGAGGGGATGGTTCTGTCGATGAAATCATGGATTCCTCTACCTTCCTCACAACTACACCATGAGGTTGTTAGTGTAAGGATAACTACTTCCATTTTACTGATAAGAAAACTGAGGCTCTGAGAGATAAAAATAACTTTTTGAAAAGTGACATAGCTATTAAATTTTCAAGCTAGGATTTAAACCTCAGTCTTCTGCCTCCAAATCCAGTGCTGCCTCATATAGTAACTAGTTTGGCACTTATTTTAAAGGAGAAAAAAAAGGCATCACTGAATTTCAAATGCATCTTTTCATTTTGAGGCATATTATACCTAAGACAGGCAGCATGGCTTACTATCTAGAGAGTCAGCCCTAGGTGGGGTAGGAAGGCAGAAGTGGGAGGAGTTCTGCCTTTGACACATACTGGCTATGTGACCCTGGGGAAGTCATTTAACCTCTCAATAACACTAAAAGTGACAAAGAAGGTGCTGACCTGCCTTGGTAGAGAGTTTCTCACCATAGAGTTCCTTTTTTGTTGCTGTTCAGTCTTTTAAATCATGCCTGACTCTGTAACAAAGACACTCGAGTGGTTTGTCATTGTGTTCTACAGCTCATTTTACAGGTGAGGAAACTGAGGCAAACATGGTTGAGTGACTTGCCCAGGGTCACACTACTAATAAGTTTCTGAGACCATATTTGAATTCAGGTCTTCCTGACTCCAGGCCCAGCACTCTATCTGCACTGTGCCACCTAACTGCCCTTGGAGTTCCCTGTACCTGTGAAATCATAGACCTAGTCCCTAACCTGTGAGACTCACATTTTTGTGACATGTCTTTCTGATCAGTACCTTATTTCTCTAAAGCCTTTTTGTTCTCCTAGATTACATAATTGCAAAACATGGGTGGATATTTCATTGAATTCTAATTCATCTGCTGGCATATTCATAATGATTTCTTAAATTATATTGTAAATTCCTGAGGGTAGGAATTTTAGGCAGAATATTGAGGGCAGAATATTGTTTTTCATCATTCTATCCCCAGTGAATAGCACAGTGCCTTGCTCACATTTGCTTAGTAAGTGTTTGCTAAATGGAATTAAAATAAATAAAGAAGTGATTATTTGCAGAAGCAGAATTTTGCCTTTAGTAAACAAAGGGTCTATTTTTCAGTTTGAAGACAAAGAAGCCAGTTTTTGAAAATGTGGCTGTAATGTAATATGTCTAACAGCTCAGTAGAGGGTGTTAGAACTTCAGGATGCTGGCCAAAAGAATGCCTTTGGGACAAATAATCACAGCACTGTTTCTTATATTTGAACATTTAAATGAATCTTTTTTTCCACTGGCATCATTAAAATATTTAGTTATGGATCCCTAAAGTACACCAAAGTATTTTGAACAAAAAAAATTCATAATTTAAAACTGGGGGAAAAGAACGCAAAATTTATATTTGCTAGACATCATATTATTACTTTTCTTCTTCTTGTCTCTCTTTTAGTCATCCTCTTCCATATTCTTTCAGTATTTATTACAATTATATTACATTAATTGAAGAAAAATATTAGTCAACTGTGTAGCAAATGGGCCCCAGACACAATGGACCTACATATAATTGGGGGTGAGAGTCTCTCATAAAATCTCTCTAGTTTATGCCCCATCCAGGTAAACCCTGGGAACAGAATTTATTTGGGGGATTTTTGCTTTTCTAAATAAGTCGTCAACTTCCCTGAAAGTACCTGGGCTCTCGTGGCATTTAAAATAGAAACAGATTTTATTTGACCTGACAAAAACACACAGAATTGGTTTGTACTTGAATTCTCAATCATAAGGAACATTCTCCTTCCTTTTCCAGGGAATGTCAAAACAACCTTCCCTTCTGTTCAGTCCCAATTTCTCTCAGGACGTATGCAATCTGCATGACTCCCAGTACTAGCAAACCATTAAGACTAAATTGCTCCATAGTAAAACTAATTCTCTGCTGTACTGATGACTCTAACACTATCAAGGACAAAGCCCGTAAGTTTTCTAATATTAAAATAATCATCACAGCGAATGGATAGGTCTGGGTTGATCTAATGCTGGGAACATCTAATTCCCTGCTATGATGATCACTCTACTAGCAAGGGCGAGTTTTGTAGGATGTTTTGTTTCCGAGTCTGTCCAGAGTGAGTTCCTCAGAACACGAAGTTCCCTGGAGGTTCTGAATGGATATACAAGAGAGGGTAGGAAAGGCACAAGGGATCAGTGAATAACAGTTTGTCTTGCATATTCTCTGTGGAAGGCAGCATCCTTAAACTGCTCCCATATATTAACCACATCCTTTTCCTCATTCACTTGTAGCAAGTGGCAAATCATTTAACCTCTGCCTGCCTCAGTTTTGTCATATGTAAAACAGGGATAATAATAGCACTTATCAATTGGTCTATCTTTTGTCTCAGTTCTTACCTAGCCCTTAGTTATTGAATGGATGTTGCAGCAAGCAAACTGAGACCTGAGAAAGATCTTAATTTAGAAAGGCCAAAGTCACCCACTGCATCCTTGACCATCACTAGTTG
The DNA here is from genome assembly GCF_900497805.2 of Vombatus ursinus. NCBI lineage: Eukaryota > Metazoa > Chordata > Mammalia > Diprotodontia > Vombatidae > Vombatus > Vombatus ursinus. The sequence goes on along the minus strand of NW_020951391.1, from coordinate 3,393,103 downwards.
TCTTGACCTTTGTCTTACCACTGGACTTTGATGACTCTGAAGGAGAGAGTGAGGCTGATGCAAATTCAGTTCACATGCAAACCAAGACATGATGCTTGTGATGTCATTGGTCTTTTTTTTTTTTGTCAATTGGGGTTAAGTGACTTACCCAGGGTCGTACAGCTAGTAAGTGTCAAGTGTTTGGTCTGAGGCCAGATTTGAACTCAGGTCCTCCTGACTTCAGGGCCAGTGCTCTATCCACTGTGCCACCTAGCTGCCCCCATTGGTCTTTTTTGAGAACCAAGGATGACAACAATCTCCCAGGACTGTTGTGAGATTCAAATGAGGTAATAATTGTAAAGAACTTTGCAAACCTTAAAGCACTTGTTTGTTATTATTATTATTGTTGTTATTATTATTGTATATGGATACCCAAAGGTCTAAATGATAGTAGAAAGGATTTTAAACAAGGCCACATGGATGAGCAATCTGTTGTGGCAGAGGTAGAAGGGGGAATGACAAACGTATTTGGAGATGTAGGAACGCATCAGAGACTAATCATCCTGCATTTGCAAGAACTGTGTCAGCTTGAAATGTGGACAAATGTGCCTGGGTAAAAGCATCTTGTTCCTGCTGTCTGTCCCAGATGGTACGCTGCAGTCTACAAAGCCAGAACTTCCCATTCTTCTTCTTGATAAATAGTGCCATTCACTAGCAGAAAAAGTGGGAAACTGCATGTTCTGTTGATTTATTTTTAGAAACACATGCAGAGCCTGAGCCAAAGATTTGGTCAAATCAGTAGATCTAGCTTGTTAAAATTGGGGCTCCCAGGAATAAGTAACTAGCACAAGAGCATGATTAACTTAATAAGCTAGTTCACCCTCTGTTCTGGGCAGAGTCTATTCCTGTGCCTGGCACTCAGATGTGTCTTGAGGTCCTGAGTTGAGTTGAATAGCTAGACCCAGATATTTTTGCTCTGGACAATGCCTCCTGTATTATAAAGATAAGAAGGTAATCTTCTTAGATGCTCACACATGGCTGTATTACGCAAAGCCTATCATCAAATTCCAATAGACACTGGATGAGCAGGTCATCTTCCAGATGATCCTACAGACCTATAAGGATTCAGTCTCCTGGGTTGCCATCTATCATTTCAATTGCTGTGGAGAAGGCACAGGATTTCAAGGACATTTGCTCTCACTGAGTATACTAAAACCGAGACCTGTAGCACCCAGTGGTTGGGGATTTTTTTTTTAGGTTGAGGGACAGGAGGACCATAGGGAGAGTTACAGAAATTGGTTGACTTCAATGAGTGGGGACTCTATTGTGACCCTGTTTTCCAATAAGAAGTCCAAGAAGAGGACTGCTCCCTGGCCATGCTAAGGACCCTGGAAGTAGAGATAGGCTGGCCCTGATACCCCCCGAGGCATATAAGCTCTCCTACACTGAACATTAGACTGGTGGGTTGGAAGGAAGCTGGTAGAATTGCTATCTTCAGTTGTGGCTATTGAAGATATTATTGCACTATGAGTGCAGGCAAGTGCCTGGAAATCTGAACCTGAGCTAATATGGCATGAATTGGCATGGCCAAACCTTCCAAAATCCAAACTCATTATCTTTCTCCTGCCAACTTATCCCTAGTTCTGTCAAGTCAACTACCATTCATTAAGTTACCAAGGTTCACAACCTTAGAGTCATCCTTGACCCTTCACTCTACCCACCCCATATCTAATCACTCAGTCGTCAAGTCTTATTGATTCTACCTCTACAACATTACTTGTACCCTTCTCTCTACTCACACAACAACCCTAATTCAGGGCCTCATACCCTCTTGCTTAGATTCCTACATTGGCTTTCTAATTGGCGTCCTTATATCCACTGCCTCCTCCATCCATCCTGCCCAATCGCTATCTCCAAAACATAGGCCTGACCCTGCTCAGACAGCTCTCCTGGCTCCCTGTTTGGCTCTACGATAAAATACACACTCTTCTGTTTGGCACTTAAAGCTCTTTACAATCTGATTCCAACCTATTTTTCCAGGCTGGTTATCTTCCTTCTCCTCATGGCTACATGTTGTAGACCAACTGACCAGCCTACCTGATGCTTCCTATACATAGCATCTGACCTCCAATCTCTATGCTTTTGCAAAGGCTTTCCAGAATGCTTGGAATGCTCTCCCTCCTCACATCCACCTTTTAGAACCAACCCCCCAGGTTCAGCTACTACACGTCTTTTTCCTGTTTCTCCAGGTTATTAGTGTTCATCACTCTAAAACTGCTACATTTATCTTGTATTTAACTGTGTACATATTTTTTCCTCCACCACCACCACTACCATCCAGTAGAAAATAAAACTCCTTGAGGGTAAGGACTATTTCATTTCTGTCTTTGTATTGTCAGAACATTATACAGTGCCTGGCACCTAAGTAGGAGTTTAATTAAATGCATCTCTGGGAGACTTTTTACTAACACATATACATAATAAAGTAAGGAATTTAGAACAAAGGATTTAAGACACAAGACACTACTAGGTGACACAGTGGATAGAGTGCCAGACCTGGAGTTAGGAAGACTCATCTTCCTGAGTTCAAACCTGGCCTCAGACACTGGTAAAGTCACTTAACTTTGCCTCAGTTTCTTCAATTGTAAAATGAGCTACAGAAGGAAATGGCAGACCACTCAACATAAGAAAACCCCAAATGGGGTCATGAAGAGTCATACATGACTGAAAACTGACTGAACAACAAATTCTTTGCCACATCCATTTATTTGCATAGGAGACTCTGTGGATCTTGGATTTAGCAAAAAATCATTGATGCCTTGGTCCCATACAAATCTTATGGAGTCTTTTGGTTTTTTGTTTTTTGGTTTTTTTAGGCAATTGGGGTTAAGTGACTTGCCCAGGGTCACACAGCTAGTAAGTGTCCAAGTGTTTGGTCTGAGGCTGGATTTGAACTCAGGTCCTCCTGACTTCAGGGCCAGTGCTCTATCCACTGTCTTATGGAGTCTTTTGGCAAATCATTCTTCTATCCTCTCATTGATGAAATGATTTCTGAGGTCACAGGATCCTCATGAGAAAGTTACATGGAAATTCTAGCCCTAAGTCAGAGAGTTGTCTGAGAAAATGAACTGCAATTCAGTCCAAGACAAAGAGTTCAAAAGATAGATCAAATACCTATAGGCTCTAATTATCTGACTGAATTTTCTGTACCCTGGAAAGTAAGACTCTGGGAATTGATAATTTCTCCTAATGGAAAGATGCATTGCTTTTCCATAGATAAAAGCTAGGGTATGCTGGAGCCAGCTGCAAAAGATTTGCAAAAGAGCTATAAATCAAGGCTCACTGTATTGTTTTGTTGATTGTCTAAAGTTAAAAAAGTGTTAATAATGCATATTAACCTTAAAAATGTGTGTGTGCATAAAATTCCTTCCCCCCTCCCCAGCCTGGTTATAACCAGCTCTCTAAATATTGTGGCACTGAGAGGGGAGCAGTTAGAGACACAATTCTCAGGTGTAGGCCTAACATGGAGCAAGAGAAGGAAGAATGGAAGAATGACATCACTAGATGACACCAATGATCCCAGTGAGTTGAAGCCAAGAATTGTCCTATGATGTGTGTGATTTGGCCACACATATTATTTCCATGTATTTACTTCTACACATGCCCTGGCCACACATATTCCTTACATGAGTTACCTTTCCACACATCATCACTACCATCATCATCATCAATAGTGCTTTAAGGTTTGCAAGACATTTTACAAATGTAAGATCCTTGAGGGCAGGAACTGTCTTTTGCTTCTTTTTGTATCCCTAGCGCTTAGCACAGGGCCTGGCACACAGTGGTTACTTAACATATTTATTGATTGATTGATTGATTGATTTACCTAATTTTATCCTCACAATAATCCTAGGAAGTAGCTACTATTATCTACATTATATTGATGAAAAAGGTTAAGTGACTTGCCCAGTGTCACACAACTAGCAAATTCCCAAGCCTGGATTTAAACTCAGATCTTTTTGATTTCAGGTCCAGAACTCTATCCACTGCACTACCTAGCTGCCTCATCCTATCTTCCTTATACGTGTACCCAGTCTTCTTGACTCTTAATCATTTCTACTCTTTATTGGTTACTACTAGCCTAACTAATAAATTGATCATGCTCGGAACCTTGTATATGAAGGAATGCTATTGTGTTGCAAGAAATGGTGAAACAGATGGTTTCAGAAAAACAAGGAGATATTTGTAAGAACTGAAGAGGAAGGAAGTAAGAAGAATCTGGAGATCAAGATATATAATCACAGCAATATTGTAAGGATAAACAACTTTGAAAGACATAGGAACTCTAGTCAACCCAATGACTAACTGAACATAATTCCAAAAGACTCATGATGAAACATGCTACCCACTTCCTGATAGAGGTAATGGATTCAGTGTATACAGACTAAGAATTTTTTTTTTGGACGTGGCTAATGCAGGAATTTGTTTAGTTTAACTAAAACAGGGGTGTTGTTTATCTTACTTTCTCAATTGGGATTTGGGGGAAGTAGAAGGGAGAAAATGAGGATTGGAAAATAAAATTTAATTTAAAAAAAAAGACTCATATCAAGTGCCACATTCTACATAAGGCCTTGCCTGATCCGGTCAGTTTACTAGCATCTTCTCCACCAAAATAAACTTGAACCCATTTGAAAAATATTTTACATATCCCTGTATATATACATACTGTCTTCTCCAACCAAATGTAAGCTCCTTGAGGTTAGGAGCCGTTTTACTTCTGCTTTTGTGTCCCAAGTGTTCACCACAGTGCCTGGCACATAGGAAGTGCTTAGTAAATGCTTGTTGATGGATAAATTGATATATTTCGTTAAATGCTTTTACTCTGAATTTATTGAGCCTCTGCATGACAAGAAAAAATACATATATCAATGAGGATTCATTAGCTGTGATATGTAATAGATACAGATCCACAGATTATTTAAACCTACAGTATCTTTTCCGAGTACCCAAAGTGATATGGATTTGCTCCAGGTGCTACAATAATAAAACCAAACCATGCTTAAGACATTGATGAAGCCAGACTAATCTACCGTGCCTCTCTCTGAGCCAGGCAATTTGTTGGTTTGTGATTTAGGATGCAGGCTGATATCAAAAGTCTTCTTCAGCTCCTAGAAAATACCCTCCAGATTGTCCAGTAGGGTTTTCAAGAGATAAGCAGTATGTCCTGCACAGTGGAACAGAACAGTCCCGCTTTACCTGGACTGTGGGGTTTCCCCAAGAGTAGTGAATCATAAACAAAGTTTACTGTACCAGAAACCTTGAGAGATTCTCCACCTATAAGCTAAATAGAACTAGAAAATTTGCTCTGCTGCTGGCTCAGCAATTTCCAGAACCCTTTGTTTGCCTACTGTGTAGACAATTCAATCTGGCTCAACTATTTCAGAGAATAGACCCGGGGAAAATGAGGTATGGTTCTGAAGGGGTTTACCTTTGCCCCTTTTCACCAAAAGGAATTTGGCTCCCATTTGTTGACCTTTTGATATGCACCTTTCCTTCCTGGCCCTGAAAAGAACCTGGCTCCTGCATGTCTCTCTTTATCTCCCTTCGAAAGCAAATGTCAACCTTCCAGTTCCCTTCATTATCTATTCTCCTTGTCTATTCAAATCTCTCGGACCTTCCAAACACCGGGACCCTTTTTCTCAACCACCTCCCCCCTTCAACTGGCCTTTCCCATTGTTTTACCTTCCTACGGCCTTTGGCCATTTCCCACCCTTAATCCTAGCTAGACACCACGAGGTCCAGGACCCAGGAGTTCTGTTCACCCCAGTTTACTAGCCACTCCCATCCAAATCTCCTTAGACCCCTCCTCCAGTCACCCCAAACTACTTGGCCACTCCTAGATCCCTCCCACAGTCTTTCTGTACTAAAGATTCACCTTTGCCCCCATTCAGATGCTGAGCTTTCCTCACACCCAAACGGCTGAGACTGCCTCATGCCCACTCCTTAGGAAAGTCACCTGACCACCAGCCCCCATCCTGAGGCTGAGCTGTTCTTACACCTAGAGGCTGAGACTCTCATGCCCCCTCATCCTCACAGGTGTCACATGGCCTACCCACTCTAACCCCCATTTAGGTGTTTGGGTTCCTTGGGAGTCTGGCCTATATGCTTTATCTTTAATAAACTATTTCTCTGGCTGGAAGAAGATTTGGGATGAATTCATTCAGGCAGACTCAGCGCCACAATCTGGGGGGTCCCAGCACCCCAAAACCCCTACCCCTCTTCAGTTCAAACTGTAGTCACTTCTGAGTAAAACATAATCTGTTGTTGAGGTCTAAGTCACAGTGTTAGCAAAAGTAACCAGTTCAGAAGACTAGAAAAGGTAGCAGTTATGAACAAGTTGAGAGTACCAGATCCACATGTGGGAATGGGATCTGGTCAGGAATGGGGGCAGGGAAGGGAGAGAAATACAAGGTGTTGGCAAATTAGCCACCTTCCCTCCTAACCGTTCTGCTATGAGCCTGGAAACAATAAAGAAAGGTCAGTGTGTCTGGTCTGAAAATAAGGTTCCATGGTTGAGGTATTTGCCATCAAGAAATTTACTAAGCTAAGAAGTCAACTCTGTAAGCAAAACAAAGAATTGAAGCCAATAGGTAGAAAATTCAAGAAAAGAACTTGCTTTTAAATGGAATTTTTTGCACACAGGACTCATTCTGTTTTCTTATCTCTGACATTGGGACAGAATGTATATGTATGTATGTGATCCACATTCTTCCCTTAACTCTTTACTTTGCTTTGGCTGTGGAAAAACCTGATGAGGGTTAAGCTGGGCAATGGTACACCTGCTGTGGTTTCTTTTGGCCAAGTTGACTTGCCAAGCATGCAGCACCCTTCCTGCTGCCCACACAACATCCTCCACTTCTTTCCTAACCAGTCTTTTGTGATCTGCCAGGGAAAGGAAACAGCACTAGCTGTTACAACATTCCTTGGGACTTGGTTTTTCTCCCCCTCAAAGAAAGAAAAGAGTTTATTCACAAAAAAAGATGTTGAAACTGAAGGCAAGACTCAGAAAAGGTGAAATTAAAAACTGAATTTTAGATTAAAAAATAAGATTACAATGGGCTTGTTGTACTCATACAGTTTCATACTTTTTAAGAGGAGGAACAAAGGTGCTAAGGACCCATTACTATAGATAAAGGCAGTTGAAGCTATTCCATATTTCAAAGGTACTCAACTTTCATGATGTGTTTTCCTATCCAGCTATTTTTGGAGTGTGATAATAGAGAGCTTTTTTTTTTTTTAACCAAGCACCCTTATAATATCTCCATTTTGATCAGATCCACCAAAAAGCAAAAATTACTTTTAAAAAACACTTTATAAAATAACAATTATATGTGGGAATTGGAAAAGTAATTATTATTGTTTTATCTATGGGAATTATCCAACTTACCTGCAGTATTTCTTTTTAAGTTACTAGCCACATTTAATTTTAACCTAACAGAAATCATCTCAGTTTAAATTCTAATAGGACCTGAGGGTTGAAATCTTAACACCAAGTCTAGTCATGCTGATGATGCTGTGTTTTGTCTGGGGAGTTTTCTTTCACTGAAGGTAAAGATCTTCCAAGCTATTTTAAGAGTTTTCTCCTTGACCTAGTAAAAGCACTAAAAAATCTTTATCTCCAACACTCTCTTAGCCTGGAAGGTCATGTTAAGGTTACAAAAAACATTTTGCTCACATATTGATCCAAGAATATAAATATGCCTCAGAAATAAAGGAAATGAGTCCTTGAGCTACAGGAATCTGGGTATCCTGAATCCTTGAGAATGTTATTGCACTGGAATAAATTCAAGTCTCCTTTGCTGCCTTCTGTATTTATCACTGTCTTCATCATCATCATTAATATCAATTAAGTAAAATTCATTGAATGCCCATTCACACAAAGTACCATCCAGAACAAAGAATGAAGCTGGCTCTTGCCAACAAGGAACTGAATCTTATAAATCATTCACAACCGGCATATGTATATGCTCCAATGATAAGGAATGTCATTAAATCAGAAAAGAACAAGATATGATGTAGTAGAAGGAAGAATACTAGAATCAACTGGCCTATGAAGAAAAAAAAATCGTGTGTATGTGTGTGTGTGTGTGTGTGTGTGTGTGTGTGTGTGTGTAGATTGCAAGCTCCTTGAGGACAGCATCTGTCTTTTGCCTTTTTCTGTATCCCCAGCACTTAGCACAGTGCCTGGCACATAGTTGGTATTTAATAAATGTTTATCGATTGATTGATATGCATATATATGTATGTATGTATGTATGTATGTACATATGTATATGAGATATCTGATATATTTCAGCTCAACAAAGAGGATCCCAGATCTTACCCAAGAGGAAATTCCCCAGTCTTTAGTGTTGTGAGCTAAGAATAGGGCCATGATTGAGGCTTTTCTACATGTCAGCTTCTCACTTCAAGAACCTCTCCCTGTTAAGAATCCGGAACCCCATGTCTTTTCCTTCCCAGGCAGAAGCCAGAAGACCTAGTTCTCTTCTCTAAAGCTCTTGACAACTCTATCCTTCAGGAAAGGACAGAACATCAAGTAATCAAACTCCACCAATGAGGAGAGTTTTATGCAAATGAGCTTTGAGTCCTAGGTTACATTCAGTGTGTATATGCATATATACATGTATCTACATATAATACATGCATACATATATACCTACACATGCATGCATACATATACACATATATATATGTATGTATGTTATAGGACAGAGTGTGCCCCCAAAGTGTTGGAGAAATGTTTGTACTTAGTGCATGCTGTCTTAGCAGACCTGGAACGGAGGCTTGAGCTTATAACACTTGAGAAGAGATACCCCAACCCTTCACAGTAACCCTAGGACTCTATGAGGATGATTTAGCCAGCCTAGAGGCAGGACACAGTGGATAGTGCTGGGCCTAGAATCAGGAAGATGTTAGTTCAAAGCCAGCCTCAGGAAACTACTATGTGACTCTAGGTAAGTTATTTAACCTCTGTCTTCCTCAGTTTCCTCAGCTGTAAATGGGAATCCAAATAACACCTAACTTACAGAGTTGTTATGAGGATCAAATGAGATAATATTTGTCAAACATTTAACACTGTGCCTGGTACACAGTAGGTACTTAATAAATGCTCATTCCCTTCTTCCTTTACGTTGCTCTAGGAGAGTGGGCTCAAAGTACTCACTATATAAGTGTATCTAAAATTGAACTCGTCATCATCTTCACTAACCTTGTTTCACTATGGGTATGGAATGTTGCATATACCATCCCATACAGATGACGTGTCAACAGATTTTGCTTTACTTTTTTCAATCTTTTTTTTTTTTTTAACCAGAGAAGGATCATGGGGTAGATGGAGACTTCATTCTGAAATGACTGTGATGTCAGAACAAATTTTTAAATGGCATCAATAAAACTCTCAAAAAAAACCAATCCTCTCTCTCCTCTCAACTTCCCTATTTCTATTGATGGCACATTATATCCAAGCCCCAAACCTCAGAGCCATCTTTTACTCTCAAATCCCTCCTCCTGTAAGCTCTACCTTTATATATCTTGTCTGTTCTATTGACCCCTTAAGTCCAGGCCTTTATCACCTGTGTAGGAACTAGGGTATCTAGGTATCTAGTGATACCTTCCTAATTGTTTTCCCTGCCTCTAATGTCTTTTCTCATTAATTTATCCTTTATATAACTGCCAAAATAATATTTCTAGTACAGAGGTCTGAATATGCCACTCTCCTCCTCAAAATTCCTCAGTGGCTCCCTATTGCCAATAAGGTAAAATACACCAAAAGGGAGAAAGGCAGGAAGACCTTCGAGCATGGGGGTCAGATTACCATGTCTGGGAAATCTACTTCCTTCAAGTGGGTGAAGCTTCCTTAGCAAACTCTTTTCTGTGTGACTCTCCTTTCAAACTCCACACATTCGACATTCCAAGGAGAATAACTGATATCTCTTTAAAGCACTCATTTCTGGGGATATTTTGGCTTGTGTTTTTACTAGGAGTATTTTGGTCTCAGATTCTTTGTCAGGCATGCCAAGTCTTCCACCATTCTCCCCATTTTGTCTTGACATCTCAGCCCCAGGTTAACAACTCCAGCTGAAGAATAGTATCCCATTTCCATAAAAGGGAATCCACCTTTTTCCCTTTCATCTTGTCTCAAGATCTGAAAAATAAGAGAAATACAATAAGCAACTCAGATATATATAGACCAAAATTTTTATGACATGTTAGAAGCTTAGATGCATCTAGGTGACCCAGTGAATAGAGCGCTGGGCCTGGAATCAGGAAGAACTGAGTTCAAATCCAGCCTCAGACACTTACTTGCTGTGTGACCCTGGGCCACTTAAACTCTGTCTGCTTCCATTTTCTTATGTGTAAAATAGGAACAATAAAAGCATCTGACTCCAGGCCCAGCACTCTATCCACTGGGCCACCTAAAAGAAAGCCAAGCATTCAAACTCTATTGCAGAGTCAACTCCAATGGGCTGGCCACATTGTTGGAATGCCAAATGTATGTTTGCCTAAAAGACAATTTTACTGAGAACTCACACAAAGCACACTCACAGGGAGGTCAGAGAAGTGATCCAAGGACACTCTCAAGTCACTTCCCCAGGGCTACACAAGCAGGAAGTAAAAGGGCAGCAATTTAATCTCAGATCTTCAGGCAGAAAATTTAAAAGTTCCTTTGACTACACCACCCTTCCATGTGATTTATTCTGCTTGATCCAAGATGGTAGAACCAGAACTTACAAGACAAGAAAGTTACAGAAAGGCAGATTTCAGCTTGATGTAAAAACAAAACAAAAAATAAAAACAAAAACCTTCCTGAGTAGAGTCATCCAAAAGGGAGATGACCTTCCTCAAAAGGTGGTAGCTCCCCATCACCAGAGGAATTCAAGTGAAGGATAGATGACTACTTGTTGGGAATTGATTGGTGGCACAGTGGATAGAGCACCTGACTTGGAGTCAGTAAGACCTGATGTCAAATCCAGCCTGAATCACTTACTATCTGTGTGACCCTGGGCAAATCACTTAACCTCATTTGCCTCAGTTTCCTCATCTATAAAATGGGAAATAACAACAGCACCTCATGCCCAGGATTGTTGTGAAAATAAAATGAAATAATATTTGTAAGTGCCTTCCAAACCTTAAAGCAGTATATAAATGTTGGCTATTATTATTACATTGTTGGTGTTGTAGAGGATATACTCATTCAAGTATGGGTTCATTTAGATGATGCCTGAGAAATTTCCAACTCTATATTTCTGTGACTCTGCAAATTTACTATTTGTGAGTTTCCTTGATTCTTCTTCCTGCTTTGTTTATAATAATAGATAATGTTAATTATAATGTGCTCAAAAGGGTCAACTTGGTATCAGCTTTCTGGGTTATCTAGTACAGGGATTTTCCCAAGATTCCAAATAGGGGGTCAGAACTATAAGCAGAGCCAACCCCAAAGATGCCATGTGGGGTTCCAAAATGAAGGAATGAGACCATCTTGATGAAATGGACTTCATTGTTTGGAGTTTCATATGCAATCCTCTTCTTCTGTTCCTTTTTTTTAATTTGGAAATGCTCATTTTGTTGGTGTTTGTCAAGTTTATAACAACAAAAAATAAAAATTGTTTTAAAAAAACAAATTTCAAGAGTCTTTCTAGAAGGCCGTACCTTTCCTTCAAAGCAAGATTGTACTTAAGATAGTTATCTACCCTATTTTTATGTCAGACTTCAGTTATATTAGTTATGTCACTGTCTACCCATATAACAAAGAGGAAAGGTGTTTTTTTTTACTACCATCATTTCTTTGAAGTGAAATTATAAACATTTCATTAGGTTGAGAAAATTCTTACTTAAAATCCTCTTGTAGTTCCCTAGTAACTATTTATTATAGCCTAATTCAAGGTAACAATTTAAATTAATCATGTATTACTTATTCTGTCTGGAAAATATGCAGAGATTCTCCAGTTAAGATAAACTGAACAAAAGGTCACCAATTTTTAGGAGTTTCAAAATAGTGAAGTAGGATTTTTTTTTCAAATATGCTGCATTTTTTCCTCAGGAAAACAAATATTGGGTAATTCCCTCCAATTTCATACATGCTGTTCTCAGGCTAATTTTCCTAAAATAGTACTTTTATCATATCATCCTTCTGTCAGTGGTGAAGTAGATAGAGCACTGGGCCTGGTGTCAGGAAGACCTAAGTTCAAAGCTGACCTCAGACATTTACTAGCTGTGTGACACTGGGTAAGCCACTCCACCTCCATTTGCCTCAGTTTCCTCATCTGTAAACTGGGGGTGATCATAGCACCTAGTCCCAAGGATTGTTGTAGGGATCAAATGAGATAATAATTGCAAAGCATTTAGCACAGTGCCTGGCACAAAGTGAGTGCTATATTAATGTGAGGAGGAGGAGGAGGAGTATGGTTCCCTCTTGCCCACTGCAATACACTCAAGCTCCTCTTCCTTACCTTTAACGATCCCTCCAATCCTTTCCTATCAACCCTATCCAAATTTATTTCTTACTACTCCCTAACACAAATCTCCATTTTGATGTAATAGACACCTATTCAAATAAAATGACATTTCCCAAGGGGCTGAGGGTCCCAAGAATGAATCTGACAGGGTTTCCAGGCCTGTGGGATCATGTCTATAATGCAGAGTGATTTCGTCGAAAGAGCTGACTGAGATAGCCAGGAGGAAGTAGACACAGGGCCACTCAGTGGAGATGTCAAAGGGTCTCAACTCTTAGAACTGAGCAGGAATGGGATCGTGCCATCTGAGCTGAAAGGAAGTGTTCTAGCTGAGCCACGGAAACTGCCAGTGCTGTGTAAGAGTCAGTCAGTCCATAAACATTTATTAAGCATTAACCACATGCTAGCCACTGTGCTAAGTGATGGGGACACGATTTGGAAAAGATAGTTCCTGACCTCAAGAAACTTACAATCTAATTGGTGAAAACAACACAAAATGAAACTAAAATTCAATCAGGAGCCTCCCTCAGTCACAGTTTCCTCATCTGTAAAATGGGGGTAATGATCACATCCAGCTTCCAGGACTATCAGGAGAATGAAATGAGATAGTATTCGTAAGTGATTTCCAAAACTTAAAGTGTTTTAGAAATGTTAGCTATTATTATGTTGTTGTTTAGAGAAATCCAAAGGAGTGTAGCTGGGTGGAATGTGGCTTTACTGGCCACTCTCTTGAAATGGAGGTGTGGGGAGGAGCTCATCGCTCCACTTTCCAATCAGAGGGCAGATGGCATTGGGGAGGTCTGAGTACTAAGGGAGATACCATGTTGCAGGATGATAAGCTTCCAGATGCTGAGGCTTCTGGGGGCTTGATGGAAAGGAAAGAGGAGAGAGCAAAGAAGGGCTGTGAAGAACTAAATCCGGGAGCAGACCAATGGCCAAGTGTCAAGATTGCTAAGCTTTTATCAGGTTTGCAGGCAGGAATTTGGAAGCTTCATTGCCAAACTATATTGGGGAAAAAGAGAATAGGAGGATATTCATAAGAGAAATGGGTGCTTGCAAACATCTATTGTTTTATATTTCCATAACATTCCGTTTTACACTTACATTTCTGTTGCAAGTAAACATCTTTTATTGATTTAATGCTGCCGTTTGTCTGGATTTCTGTTACCATGATGCTGTTATTCAGCAAACTGTATACTGAGATCTGAGCCAATGGGGTATGTTATTCCAGAAAATACTACCCACAATATAAATCCAAGTGCATGAGGGGCTTTAAAGATGGCTAGCACTCAGGCATCACTAGCAGGTCTCCCTTACTGCCCTCTTACATGACAGTTCATTCTTCCCTCCATGTATTTGTTCATACTGATTCCTCCTGTCATATATCCTCCTTCCTCTCTACCTACATGGCAGATCAAGTCTCATCTCTTCTGAAAAGCATTCTCCATCTGCTTTCATGAACAGTGACCCCGGCCTTCTTTGGACTATTGCTCTTACATTAAATATCACAAAGTTGAGCCTGCAGGATACACTTTTCTCCCTGGAATCTAAAAGCTAAGTGGAAGGAAGGAAGGAAGCAATGATTTAATGAGCACTTGCTATGGGCCAGGTACTGTGCTAAGCCATTTTTCAGTGTGTATCATATCCTTTTTTTTCTCTATTTTCTTATGTGCATTATTTTGACTTTCCTACTAGCCTGCAAACTTTCCTCAAACACATATGTGTTGATTTCATTAAATATTTCCCAATTACATGTAAAAAATTTTAACATTTATTTTAAAAAACTTTGAATTCCAAAATCTCTCCCTTCCTCCTACCCCTCCCCGATCCCTTGAGAATGTAATAGGATATCAATTATACAGGGGAAGTCATACAAAACATATTTCCATATTAGGCTTGTTGCAAAAGAAAACATATACAAAAAAAAACTCAAGAAAAATAAAGTAAAAAAAAAGTATACTTTAATTTGCACTCAGAGTTTGTCAGTTCTCTCTCTGGAGATAGCCTTTTTCATCATGAGTCTTTTGGAATTAGACTGCAAACTTCCTAATACAGAAAACAACATACATTTCTTTTATAAGTAATATTTACTTCTTTCGCCTTTGATACATACTATGTGACCTTAGGCAAATCAGTTGCCTGAAGTAACAGGTAGCTAGGTGGTACAGCGAATAGAACTCCCCCTGCAGTCAGAAAGACCTAAGTTCTTTGCTTCTCTTTGCTTCAGTTTCCTCAACTGTAAAATGGGAATAATAATAGAACCTCTCTCCTAGGGCTGTTGTGAGAATTAAGTGAAATAATAGTCATAAAGTGTCTGGCACATAGCAGGCACTATATCCATGCTTATTCTCTTCTACTTAACTTAAAGCTCTAGACAATTCTTTCTAAGATTATAAACTGTAGAGAAAGTGCTGACTTGCCTCAGCAGGGAGTCTCTTAATCAATGAGTTCTGTTCCAATAAAATCATAGCTCTAATCTCCTCTCTCTGTCTCTATTTACTTTTGATACTCCACAGTGATAAGTACATTTCTAGCACAGTGATAAGGGGCAGAGTTTAACTGGATATGGGACAAGCAACTTGTGTATCTTAGGTTAGGCTTGAAAATCTTACACTTTGATTTTGAAAATTACACCTCTTGTGTATTACTATCCACTGGAAACTCTGAACCTTCACTGTATTATTAATTTACTTTAAATTTTTCAAAGCACTTTCCTCACAACCCAAAAACATGGGGAACATATGAATATCCTCATTTTATAGGTGAGGAAATAGGATCAGAGAGTTTAAGTGGGTTTAGCCACATTCCTACTGCTAGCAAGAGTCAGAACTTAAACTCAGATGTCTTAAATCCAGTTCCAGTACTCTTTTACATTATACCACATGAGATTTTGATTTATCACATACTAGTGAAGAACAGGATTTTTTTAAGGCATTAAAAATAACGTATATAGCATCTAAGGACACCCCACAACTCATTGGTTGGGTCCCCCTGGACAAGCCACTTAACTGTTTGCCTCAGTTTTCTCACCTATAAAGCAAGCTGGAGAAATGTCAAACCACTCTATTATCTTTGCCAAGAAAACCCCCAAATGGGTTCCCAAAGAGTCAGACAGCAAAAACAACCAAACAGGGGAAAGGGGAATAGTTTACATATTGTAAACAGATAAATATATGTAATCTGAGGTGGGAGTGGGGAGCCTCTCCCACTAGAGGGACACACCTCTATGCTCCTACAGACTAGGTTCAATCCTGAGAGTGCTGGACCTCTAAAGAAGAGAAGAGACTAGGCAGGAGTGGGGAACCTTCAGCCTCAAGGCCATATGTGGCCCTTTAGGTCCTAAAGTGCAACCCACATGTGGCCTCAAGGCCGAAGATTCCCCACGCCTGGACTAGGCTTTTCCTGTATTCTCTGACTCATTATGCCCCACCCGCAGCCAAAAGGAAGATCTTTTAAAAGTTAGATTTAACTTAAATCTAAAGACTCCCTGAGAAGTATTAAAAGAGCCCCTTCTAGAAAGGTACTGAAAGTATAAAGTAAATCAATTATAAAATAGCTACTTACTTTGGCTCTGGTTCTTACTCAGGTTAGTTTCACATTGGTACCATCTTTCTGCGCCAGGCAGGTCTCCTCTTTCCCTTACCGACTCTCCCCTCTCCCCTCCATTCTCCAGGTCCTCTTTATGTTTTATCTTCTCCTATCAGAATGTTAAGTTCCCGGAAGGCTATGACTGTCTTGTTTTCTTGGTTTTGTATCATTAGTGCTCAGCACATTGCCTGGCTTAATAAAAATCAATGCTTAATAAATGCTATGTGATATATTTATTTCTTCCTTCATAAAACAAATGCTTTAAATCACAAAATGTTCATAGGCACAAACTAACAAGTTTAAGGTGGGGAAAAAAAATCCACCATGAAACAGTGAAATTGATTGAATAGGAATTTCAGTTTCACCCCAGAAATGTCACAGGAGCTGTCAAATTCCCAACAGCAATTGACTCTAGAACTGGGCTGGCAGCTTCCCAACCTGGGCACAGCACACTGGAGGCTGCCCTCTACAATGACATGTAGGTGCATGAGCTCACACAGTACGAGGACTAAGAATCACCATCACCTGCAGCAAGCAGTAGGCTCTCAAAGAAGAAACAGCAAATTCAAAACAAAGGCTAGTTTAATTCCAGAACAGTATTAGTTCTAATGATAACCACACCCCTTCCTAAAGCTAGCATTTTTAATACATGGGACAAGGATAAATAATCAATGCAATTTGGGGGAGGAGAGTTTGCAAAGGGCACAACACTCAGGGTTCTCAAGAAATCTTGAAAATCCCTTTGCCTTCAAATGTAACTTTAATGAGCATCTATTTTTCATCAAGTGGTAAAGTCAGATTTAAGAGGGCCCCCCCCAATCACTTTAGAGTTCTCTCCTGTCTGTTTTGCGTTTGAAGGCTAGGGCACCCAGCTGAGTCATACAACTTGGTAAAGTGGAAAGACTTGGGCTCTGGTCTCGGAGGTCTGGGTTCAACTCTTGTTTCTGTCCTTTACCACCCATGTGTGTCTTTGGGCAAGTCAGATCCTCAGATTTCCTCATCTGTAAAACGAAAAGATGAAGCTAGATAACCCTAAGTTTTGCTCCTAGTGCTCTCTCTGTCTCTCTTTGTCTCTCCTCTCTTTTTCATCTCTTTCCTCTCTGTCTCTCTCTCTGCCTCTCCTTCTCTCCTCTCTTATTCCCTCC
>NW_020951391.1:3375384-3375869 GCF_900497805.2 Vombatus ursinus | reverse complement strand
CCCTGGAACAGATGAGCAAGGGAGAGGGTGGGGACCAGGAGCAGCACGAACAGAAAACGAAAAGCCAAAGACAAAAAGGAAGTGGTTAGGGGGAAGCTCTTTTTTGGTTCTTCCTGCTCTTTTTTTCTTTTTTTTTTTTTTGGCCTATTTCAACCCAAAGAGAGACCCGACGCGCTCCGCGCAGAAGCTACAGGAGGTTACTTCTCCCAGCCTAGGCGTCCGCCTGAGCCCAATTCCTCGCCTCCCCCTCCTCCCTTCCCCGCTCCGCAGGCCCCGCCCCGCCCCCGCGGCGACGCCCGCTGCGGCCGCTGGGGGGCGCTGCCCTGGCCCCGCGAGAGGCGGCGGCGGCGGCGGCGGGGGCTGAGGCGGCCGAGGAGGTGCGCCGGCCTCGCTGCCCGCCCGCCTCCCCCCTCCCTCCCTTCCTGCTCCGGGCGGCCGCGGCGGTTATTGGCGCTCCGACCCAGAGTCCGCACGCACGCACGGGC